>NW_022262888.1:0-117362 GCF_002021735.2 Oncorhynchus kisutch | reverse complement strand
CACACACACACACACATGTCAGTACATACACACACACACACACACACACACATGTCAGTACATACACACACACACACACACACACAACATGTCAGTACATACACACACACCACAACACATGTCAGTACATACACAACACACACACACACACACACACATGTCAGTACATACACACACCACACACACACATGTCAGTACATACACACACACACACACACACAACATGTCAGTACATACACACACACACAACACACACACATGTCAGTACACACACACACACACACACACATGTCAGTACATACATACACACACACACATGTCAGTACAATACCAACAACACACACACAACATGTCAGTACATACACATACACACACACACACACATGTCAGTACATACACATACACACACACACACACATGTCAGTACATACACATACACACACACACACACATGTCAGTAATACACATACACACACACACCACACACACATGTCAGTACATACACACACACACACACACACACATGTCAGTACATACACACACACCACACACACACATGTCAGTACATACACATACACACACACACATGTCAGTACATACACATACACACACACACACACACATGTCAGTACATACACATACACACACACACACACATGTCAGTACATACACACACACACACACACACAACACATACACACACACACCATCACACACACACAACACACACACATGTCAGTACACACACACACACACACATGTCAGTACATACACACACACACACACACATGTCAGTACACACACAACACACACACACATGTCAGTACATACACACACACCACACACATGTCAGTACATACACACACACACACATGTCAGTACATACACACACACACACATGTCAGTACATACACACACACACACACATGTCAGTACATACACACACACACACACACACATGTCAGTACATACACACACACACACACACACATGTCAGTACATACACACACACACACACACACATGTCAGTACATACACACACACACACACATGTCAGTACATACACACACACACACACACATGTCAGTACATACACACACACACACACACACACACACACATGTCAGTAACATACACACACACATGTCAGTACTCACCCACAGTCTTGTCACATGGGGTAGAGGCGTTGCTTTATTTGTTTCTGAAACCAGGTCTGCTGTTAACTTGCTCTGTGAGATAGAAGGGGGTTCCAGGCAACTCATGTCTATGTATAATACTGTATGTTTTCTTCAATTTGTTCTGGACCTGGGAACTGTGAAGTGCAATGACTGGAAGTTAATGGGAACAGCTATCATGGTCGCAGAACTACCTTTACTTTCTTCATACTCGACGCAGAGACATACACATGGTGTCCACGAGTTCATCCGGTTCTGGGGGAGAAATCCCCAAACTATCCCTGTTTTCAATCGTTAGACCAGTGGTCACCAACCGGTCCATCGCGATCTCCAAGGCATTCCTAGTTGATCACCAAGGCATTCCTAGTTGATCACCAAGGCATTCCTAGTTGATCACCAAGGCATTCCTAGTTGATCACCAAGGCATTCCTAGTTGATCTCCAAGGCATTCCTAGTTGATCTCCAAGGCATTCCTAGTTGATCTCCAAGGCATTCCTAGTTGATCTCCAAGGCATTCCTAGTTGATCTCCAAGGCATTCCTAGTTGATCTCCAAGGCATTCCTAGTTGATCACCAAGGCATTCCTAGTTGATCACCAAACATTTCTGTAAAAAAATCAAATCAACAACGATAAAGCCTTGCGTTCCTATATATATTTGCATTTGTTTTGCGCTGTTGTCATCGGGTGCACTTGATTCGTCAGCCCTGACGCCAGGATGATGAATGAAATGCACCTGGATTGCCTTTCATTTTGAACCATTTCCTGTGTCTGAAGAGAGAACTCCGTCTACCCGGCAGGCCCAGAGAGCAAATCAAGTGAACCTATAGGCCAACCGCTGGCCAATCGGATAGCTCAGACTAGCTCAGACTAGTTTCCTCGAGCCATAGACTGTAAAAAGAAGCCTCGAACGCACAGCAAAGTTGATAATGTGAGATTTCAAAACTTTTAAAAACCATCACTAGAGAGAGACTCAACGAATACAGCAAAGAGACACAGTTTTTATGAATAAATGAATGTTTAAGTTGTTATTCAGCACCGTCAACAGTCTGTTCAACACTTTTATAAGCCATAAAATACGTCTTCTCCCTACTTACACCCAAGCTACAACCAGCATCGAAGCTGCAATGAATGAACATAGCCAAAGTGTGTCCATGAAGCTTGTGTTGTTATTAGTGGCTTGTCTATCTTTTCATATCGAGGGATATTTCACCTTCTCTGGTCGTTGGGGTAACAACAGGAACTGGTGCAGGAGGCAGAAAGAATGGGGTAACATCAGGAACTGGTGCAGGAGGCAGAAAGAATGGGGTAACAACAGGAACTGGTGCAGGAGGCAGAAAGAATGGGGTAACAACAGGAACTGGTGCAGGAGGCAGAAAGAATGGGGTAACAACAGGAACTGGTACAGGAGGCAGAAAGAATGGGGTAACAACAGGAACGGGTGCAGGAGGCAGAAAGAATGGGGTAACAACAGGAACGGGTGCAGGAGGCAGAAAGAATGGGGTAACAACAGGAACGGGTGCAGGAGGCAGAAAGAATGGGGTAACAACAGGAACTGGTGCAGGAGGCAGAAAGAATGGGGTAACAACAGGAACTGAAAATACAACATTTTGTTTATGAAAAATATATTTCACAGTGGTTTAGATGATACAATGATTCTCTACACTATACTTCCTTGTTTTGTCACAAACTGAAATAACTATGAGAATTTTAACAACCAGGAAATGGTGGAGTGATTTCTGCATAGTGCATCTTTTTTTAAAGTTTCGTCATCAGCAGGAAGACTGCCTTTTCTCAGAGGAGAGAGGGGTGAGTCAGGTGAGAGGCAGGTGACTGCAGCTCCCTCAGACTGACCATCAGATGCAGGCCATCAGTCCAGTACAACAAAGAGGAAGTAAATGATTACGATCACTCAGCTGTGCCTCACAAGTAATACAACCAATCATCTATTACCAGTGTGGTCATCTACAGTACCTCAAATGTTGAAATATAATTTCTAAGTGGAAGAACAACATTGGTAGGGGCAAATCAAGCATAGCCAATATGCAGTGATAATGTATTGGGCCTGTAGCTACTGAACAAACCTCATTGTTACAGAACTGTGTTTAACTGCTTCATGTTGCAAAGACTTGTGTTTTTGAAGTTATGTTTAAAAAAACAAAATCAGAGCGGTAGATCTCTGAGGGGTAGATCTCTGAGAGGGTAGATCTCTGAGAGGGTAGATCTCTGAGCGGGTAGATCTCTGAGGGGGTAGATCTCTGAGAGGGTAGATCTCTGAGGGGGTAGATCTCTGAGAGGGTAGATCTCTGAGGGGGTAGATCTCTGAGAGGGTAGATCTCTGAGAGGGTAGATCTCTGAGGGGGTAGATCTCTGAGAGGGTAGATCTCTGAGAGGGTAGATCTCTGAGAGGGTAGATCTCTGAGCGGTAGATCTCTGAGAGGGTAGATCTCTGAGCGGTAGATCTCTGAGAGGGTAGATCTCTGAGCGGTAGATCTCTGAGAGGGTAGATCTCTGAGCGGTAGATCTCTGAGAGGGTAGATCTCTGAGGGGTAGATCTCTGAGGGGTAGATCTCTGAGAGGGTAGATATCTGAGAGGGTAGATATCTGAGAGGGTAGATATCTGAGAGGGTAGATCTCTGAGGGGTAGATCTCTGAGAGGGTAGATCTCTGAGGGGTAGATCTCTGAGAGGGTAGATCTCTGAGGGGTAGATCTCTGAGAGGGTAGATCTCTGAACGGTAGATCTCTGAGAGGGTAGATCTCTGAACGGTAGATCTCTGAGAGGGTAGATCTCTGAGGGGTAGATCTCTGAGGGGTAGATCTCTGAGAGGGTAGATCTCTGAGGGGTAGATCTCTGAGGGGTAGATCTCTGAGGGGTAGATCTCTGAGGGGTAGATCTCTGAGAGGGTAGATCTCTGAGAGGGTAGATCTCTGAGAGGGTAGATCTCTGAGGGGTAGATCTCTGAGGGGTAGATCTCTGAGCGGTAGATCTCTGAGAGGGTAGATCTCTGAGAGGGTAGATCTCTGAGAGGGTAGATCTCTGAGAGGGTAGATCTCTGAGCGGGTAGATCTCTGAGCGGTAGATCTCTGAGATAGATCTCTGAGCGGTAGGTCTCTGAGAGGGTAGATCTCTGAGAGGGTAGATCTCTCTGAGGGGTAGATCTCTGAGCGGTAGATCTCTGAGCGGTAGATCTCTGAGAGGGTAGATCTCTGAGGGGTAGATCTCTGAGCGGGTAGATCTCTGAGCGGGTAGATCTCTGAGCGGGTAGATCTCTGAGCGGTAGGTCTCTGAGCGGTAGGTCTCTGAGCGGTAGGTCTCTGAGCGGGTAGATCTCTGAGAGGGTAGATCTCTGAGAGGGTAGATCTCTGAGAGGGTAGATCTCTGAGAGGGTAGATCTCTGAGAGGGTAGATCTCTGAGAGGGTAGATCTCTGAGAGGGTAGATCTCTGAGCGGTAGATCTCTGAGCGGTAGATCTCTGAGGGGTAGATCTCTGAGAGGGTAGATCTCTGAGGGGTAGATCTCTGAGAGGGTAGATCTCTGAGGGGTAGATCTCTGAGCGGTAGATCTCTGAGCGGTAGATCTCTGAGAGGGTAGATCTCTGAGGGGTAGATCTCTTAGAGGGTAGATCTCTGAGGGGTAGATCTCTGAGAGGGTAGATCTCTGAGGGGTAGATCTCTGAGGGGTAGATCTCTGAGGGGGTAGATCTCTGAGGGGTAGATCTCTGAGGGGTAGATCTCTGAGGGGTAGATCTCTGAGGGGTAGATCTCTGAGCGGTAGATCTCTGAGCGGGTAGATCTCTGAGGGGTAGATCTCTGAGGGGTAGATCTCTGAGGGGTAGATCTCTGAGCGGTAGATCCCGGCTTTCATTTTGACTCAATGTGATCTTGACTCAGAAAAGGTTGATGACCTCTACCGTAGACTAATTACCTCAGTGTGGAAGTTGTGGGAAGTGGCCTTCCTCTTCCCTTATTCTAGGAACGTCTGGTAATGTACTAGAGGGGTTTATTTAAAGTCTCCCCTGTGTGGGTCAGCATTGACACATAACTCTACTCTAGCGAACGTCCCATACAGGATGTTAGCTTAGCTACTCAGCACGGTTTCTCTCTGCCCAGACACACACACACACACACACACACACACACACACACACACACACACACACACACACACACACACACACACACACACACACACACACACACACACACACACACACACACTGCTGTATTCTACAGTCCAGTTCTGTGAGAGAAGCATCCAGCCTTCTACCTAATCCCACCCACATCCCTGTTAGGTACAACAGGGCCCGTGGGGAGGGGGGATGTTTTTGGCAAAGCCACCGGATGTCCTCTACTCTGCCACTATGGTCTCTCCGGTATTGCTATTCCTTTAACAACTGTTGGCATAAATGCTTTGAGAATACTTTCCCTGAATTAAAGTAGAACCTTAATGGTGAACGGTGGTGTTGTTGTCTCCAGTCAGTTTATTCACCTCTATTCACCTCTACAACTGCTAGTGGTGGTGTTGTTGTCTCCAGTCAGTTTATTCACCTCTATTCACCTCTACAACTGCTAGTGGTGTTGTTGTCTCCAGTCAGTTTATTCACCTCTACAACTGCTAGTGGTGGTGTTGTTGTCTCCAGTCAGTTTATTCACCTCTATTCACCTCTACAACTGCTAGTGGTGGTGTTGTTGTCTCCAGTCAGTTTATTCACCTCTATAACTGCTAGTGGTGGTGTTGTTGTCTCCAGTCAGTTTATTCACCTCTATAACTGCTAGTGGTGGTGTTGTTGTCTCCAGTCAGTTTATTCACCTCTACAACTGCTAGTGGTGTTGTTGTTGTCTCCAGTCAGTTTATTCACCTCTATAACTGCTAGTGGTGGTGTTGTTGTCTCCAGTCTGTTTATTCACCTCTATAACTGCTAGTGGTGTTGTTGTTATCTCCAGTCAGTTTATTCACCTCTATAACTGCTAGTGGTGGTGTTGTTGTCTCCAGTCTGTTTATTCACCTCTACAACTGCTAGTGTTGTTGTTGTTGTCTCCAGTCAGTTTATTCACCTCTATAACTGCTAGTGGTGGTGTTGTTGTCTCCAGTCAGTTTATTCACCTCTATTCACCTCTATAACTGCTAGTGGTGGTGTTGTTGTCTCCAGTCAGTTTATTCACCTCTACAACTGCTAGTGGTGGTGTTGTTGTCTCCAGTCAGTTTATTCACCTCTATAACTGCTAGTGGTGGTGTTGTTGTCTCCAGTCTGTTTATTCACCTCTACAACTGCTAGTGGTGGTGTTGTTGTCTCCAGTCTGTTTATTCACCTCTACAACTGCTAGTGGTGGTGTTGTTGTCTCCAGTCTGTTTATTCACCTCTACAACTGCTAGTGGTGGTGTTGTTGTCTCCAGTCTGTTTATTCACCTCTATAACTGCTAGTGGTGGTGTTGTTGTCTCCAGTCTGTTTATTCACCTCTATTCACCTAGATCTGACAACTGCTAGTGGTGGTGTTGTCTCCAGTCTGTTTATTCACCTCTATAACTGCTAGTGGTGGTGGTGTTGTCTCCAGTCTGTTTATTCACCTCTATAACTGCTAGTGGTGGTGTTGTTGTCTCCAGTCTGTTTATTCACCTCTATAACTGCTAGTGGTGTTGTTGTCTCCAGTCTGTTTATTCACCTCTACAACTGCTAGTGGTGTTGTTGTTGTCTCCAGTCAGTTTATTCACCTCTATAACTGCTAGTGGTGGTGTTGTTGTCTCCAGTCAGTTTATTCACCTCTACAACTGCTAGTGGTGTTGTTGTTGTCTCCAGTCAGTTTATTCACCTCTATAACTGCTAGTGGTGGTGTTGTTGTCTCCAGTCTGTTTATTCACCTCTATAACTGCTAGTGGTGGTGTTGTTGTCTCCAGTCTGTTTATTCACCTCTATAACTGCTAGTGGTGGTGTTGTTGTCTCCAGTCAGTTTATTCACCTCTATAACTGCTAGTGGTGGTGTTGTTGTCTCCAGTCAGTTTATTCACCTCTACAACTGCTAGTGGTGGTGTTGTTGTCTCCAGTCTGTTTATTCACCTCTACAACTGCTAGTGGTGGTGTTGTTGTCTCCAGTCTGTTTATTCACCTCTACAACTGCTAGTGGTGGTGTTGTTGTCTCCAGTCTGTTTATTCACCTCTATAACTGCTAGTGGTGGTGTTGTTGTCTCCAGTCAGTTTATTCACCTCTACAACTGCTAGTGGTGGTGTTGTTGTCTCCAGTCAGTTTATTCACCTCTACAACTGCTAGTGGTGGTGTTGTTGTCTCCAGTCAGTTTATTCACCTCTATAACTGCTAGTGGTGTTGTTGTTGTCTCCAGTCTGTTTATTCACCTCTACAACTGCTAGTGGTGTTGTTGTCTCCAGTCAGTTTATTCACCTCTACAACTGCTAGTGGTGGTGTTGTCTCCAGTCAGTTTATTCACCTCTACAACTGCTAGTGGTGGTGTTGTTGTCTCCAGTCTGTTTATTCAGCTCTATAACTGCTAGTGGTGTTGTTGTTGTCTCCAGTCTGTTTATTCACCTCTACAACTGCTAGTGGTGGTGTTTTGTCTCCAGTCAGTTTATTCACCTCTACAACTGCTAGTGGTGGTGTTGTCTCCAGTCAGTTTATTCACCTCTATAACTGCTAGTGGTGGTGTTGTCTCCAGTCAGTTTATTCACCTCTACAACTGCTAGTGGTGGTGTTGTCTCCAGTCAGTTTATTCACCTCTACAACTGCTAGTGGTGGTGTTGTCTCCAGTCAGTTTATTCACCTCTACAACTGCTAGTGGTGGTGTTGTTGTCTCCAGTCAGTTTATTCACCTCTACAACTGCTAGTGGTGGTGTTGTTGTCTCCAGTCAGTTTATTCACCTCTATAACTGCTAGTGGTGTTGTTGTTGTCTCCAGTCTGTTTATTCACCTCTACAACTGCTAGTGGTGTTGTTGTCTCCAGTCAGTTTATTCACCTCTACAACTGCTAGTGGTGGTGTTGTCTCCAGTCTGTTTATTCACCTCTACAACTGCTAGTGGTGGTGTTGTTGTCTCCAGTCTGTTTATTCACCTCTACAACTGCTAGTGGTGGTGTTGTTGTCTCCAGTCAGTTTATTCAGCTCTACAACTGCTAGTGGTGGTGTTGTTGTCTCCAGTCTGTTTATTCAGCTCTATAACTGCTAGTGGTGTTGTTGTTGTCTCCAGTCTGTTTATTCACCTCTACAACTGCTAGTGGTGGTGGTGTTGTCTCCAGTCAGTTTATTCACCTCTACAACTGCTAGTGGTGGTGTTGTCTCCAGTCAGTTTATTCACCTCTATAACTGCTAGTGGTGGTGTTGTCTCCAGTCAGTTTATTCACCTCTACAACTGCTAGTGGTGGTGTTGTTGTCTCCAGTCAGTTTATTCACCTCTACAACTGCTAGTGGTGGTGTTGTTGTCTCCAGTCAGTTTATTCACCTCTACAACTGCTAGTGGTGGTGTTGTTGTCTCCAGTCAGTTTATTCACCTCTACAACTGCTAGTGGTGGTGTTGTTGTCTCCAGTCAGTTTATTCACCTCTATAACTGCTAGTGGTGGTGTTGTTGTCTCCAGTCAGTTTATTCACCTCTACAACTGCTAGTGGTGGTGTTGTTGTCTCCAGTCAGTTTATTCACCTCTACAACTGCTAGTGGTGGTGTTGTTGTCTCCAGTCAGTTTATTCACCTCAATAACTGCTAGTGGTGTTGTTGTTGTCTCCAGTCAGTTTATTCACCTCTACAACTGCTAGTGGTGGTGTTGTTGTCTCCAGTCAGTTGATTCACCTCTACAACTGCTAGTGGTGGTGTTGTTGTCTCCAGTCTGTTTATTCACCTATATAACTGCTAGTGGTGGTGTTGTTGTCTCCAGTCTGTTTATTCACCTCAATAACTGCTAGTGGTGGTGGTGTTGTCTCCAGTCAGTTTATTCACCTCAATAACTGCTAGTGGTGGTGTTGTTGTCTCCAGTCAGTTTATTCACCTCTACAACTGCTAGTGGTGGTGTTGTTGTCTCCAGTCAGTTGATTCACCTCTACAACTGCTAGTGGTGGTGTTGTTGTCTCCAGTCTGTTTATTCACCTATATAACTGCTAGTGGTGGTGTTGTTGTCTCCAGTCTGTTTATTCACCTCAATAACTGCTAGTGGTGGTGGTGTTGTCTCCAGTCAGTTTATTCACCTCAATAACTGCTAGTGGTGGTGTTGTTGTCTCCAGTCAGTTTATTCACCTCTACAACTGCTAGTGGTGTTGTTGTCTCCAGTCAGTTTATTCACCTCTACAACTGCTAGTGGTGGTGTGTGTGTTTTTACTAAGTGTCTCTGCTGCTAACCCTGATGAGGTACCTCGGCGCGGGGGGTTGTCGGGAGGATCAAAGAGTAGTAGCCATTCTAAACTGAAGCATGTGTGTTTGTATATGCGAGCCCGCATGTGTGTCCTACTTGTGCTACTTCAAAGTGTCCACAGTCCCACAGGAGGAGTCATGTGTCGCTAGCAGCAGCCCAACCCCTTCACTGACCAGGCTCCAGTCCAACCTCATCCCTGACCAGGCTCCAGTCCAACCCCACCCTGACCAGGCTCCAGTCCAACCCCATCACTGACCAGGCTCCAGTCCAACCCCATCACTGACCAGGCTCCAGTCCAACCCCATCACTGACCAGGCTCCAGTCCAACCTCATCCCTGACCAGGCTCCAGTCCAACCCCACCCTGACCAGGCTCCAGTCCAACCCCATCACTGACCAGGCTCCAGTCCAACCCCATCACTGACCAGGCTCCAGTCCAACCCCATCACTGACCAGGCTCCAGTCCAACCCCATCACTGACCAGGCTCCAGTCCAACCCCATCACTGACCAGGCTCCAGTCCAACCCCATCACTGACCAGGCTCCAGTCCAACCCCATCACTGACCAGGCTCCAGTCCAACCCCATCACTGACCTGGCTCGTCCAACCCCAACCTCATCACTGACCAGGCTCCAGTCCAACCCATCACTGACCAGGCTCCAACCCCAACCTCATCACTGACCAGGCTCCAGTCCAACCCATCACTGACCAGGCTCCAACCCCAACCCATCACTGACCTGGCTCGTCCAACCCCAACCTCATCACTGACCAGGCTCCAGTCCAACCCATCACTGACCAGGCTCCAGTCCAACCCATCACTGACCAGGCTCTAACCCCAACCCATCACTGACCAGGCTCCAGTCCAACCCATCACTGACCAGGCTCCAGTCCAACCCAAACCCTGGACGCAATGTTTACTCTCTAGACAGTGTATGTCTCTCTGGGTCAACCCTTTCAGCAGGAGAAACCTTAGCCTGGAATCCCCTCTGAAGATGTCTCAGCAGGAGAAACCTTAGCCTGGAATCCCCTCTGAAGATGTCTCAGCAGGAAAACCTTAGCCTGGAATCCCCTCTGAAGATGTCTCAGCAGGAGAAACCTTAGCCTGGAATCCCCTCTGAAGATGTCTCAGCAGGAGAAACCTTAGCCTGGAATCCCCTCTGAAGATGTCTCAGCAGGAGAAACCTTAGTCTGGAATCCCCTCTGAAGATGTCTCAGCAGGAGAAACCTTAGCCTGGAATCCCCTCTGAAGATGTCTCAGCAGGAGAAACCTTAGTCTGGAATCCCCTCTGAAGATGTCTCAGCAGGAGAAACCTTAGCCTGGAATCCCCTCTGAAGATGTCTCAGCAGGAGAAACCTTAGCCTGGAATCCCCTCTGAAGATCTCTCAGCAGGAGAAACCTTAGCCTGGAATATCATTCTGACTAGTGGTAGTTTCAAATCAAATCAAAGTTTATTTGTCACGTGCGCCGAATACAACAGGTGTAGACACCTTACAGTGAAATGCTTACTTACAGGCTCAAACCAATAGTGCAAAAACTGTGCAAGGTGAACAATGGGCAGGTAAAGAAATAAAACAACAGTAAAAAGACAGGCTATATACAGTAGCGAGGCTATATACAGTAGCGAGGCTATAACAGTAGCGAGGCTATATACAGTAGCGAGGCTATATACAGTAGCGAGGCTATATACAGTAGCGAGGCTATATACAGTAGCGAGGCTATATACAGTAGCGAGGCTATATACAGTAGCGAGGCTATATACAGTAGAGAGGCTATATACAGTAGAGAGGCTATATACAGTAGAGAGGCTATATACAGTAGCGAGGCTATATACAGTAGCGAGGCTATAAACAGTAGCGAGGCTATAACAGTATCGAGGCTATAAACTGTAGCGAGGCTATATACTGTAGCGAGGCTATAAACTGTAGCGAGGCTATGTACAGTAGCGAGGCTATGTACAGTAGCGAGGCTATATACAGTAGAGGCTATAAACAGTAGCGAGGCTATATACAGTAGCGAGGCTATAAACAGTAGCGAGGCTATATACTGTAGCGAGGCTATATACAGTAGCGAGGCTATGTACAGTAGCGAGGCTATATACAGTAGCGAGGCTATATACAGTAGCAAGACTATATACAGTATCGAGGCTATAACAGTAGCGAGGCTATGTACAGTAGCGAGGCTGTATACTGTAGCGAGGCTATAAACAGTAGCAAGACTATATACAGTATCGAGGCTATAACAGTAGCGAGGCTATGTACAGTAGCGAGGCTATGTACAGTAGCGAGGCTATATACAGTAGCGAGGCTATATACAGTAGAGGCTATAAACAGTAGCGAGGCTATATACAGTAGAGAGGCTATAAACAGTAGCGAGGCTATATACAGTAGAGAGGCTATAAACAGTAGCGAGGCTATATACAGTAGAGAGGCTATAAACAGTAGCGAGGCTATATACAGTAGAGAGGCTATAAACAGTAGCGAGGCTATATACAGTAGAGAGGCTATATACAGTAGCGAGGCTATAAACAGTAGCGGGGCTATATACAGTAGAGAGGCTATAAACAGTAGCGAGGCTATAAACAGTAGCGAGGCTATAACAGTAGCGAGGCTATAAACAGTAGAGAGGCTATATACTGTAGCGAGGCTATAAACAGTAGCAAGGCTATAAACAGTAGCGAGGCTATATACAGTAGCGAGGCTATAAACAGTAGCGAGGCTATAAACAGTAGCGAGGCTATAACAGTAGCGAGGCTATATACAGTAGAGAGGCTATATACAGTATCGAGGCTATATACAGTATCGAGGCTATATACAGTAGAGAGGCTATAAACAGTAGCGAGGCTATAAACAGTAGCGAGGCTATAAACAGTAGCGAGGCTATAAACAGTAGCGAGGCTATATACAGTAGCGAGGCTATATACAGTAGCGAGGCTATATACAGTAGCGAGGCTATATACAGTAGCGAGGCTATATACAGTAGCGAGGCTATATACTGTAGCGAGGCTATATACTGTAGCGAGGCTATAAACTGTAGCGAGGCTATGTACAGTAGCGAGGCTATGTACAGTAGCGAGGCTATATACAGTAGCGAGGCTATAAACAGTAGCGAGGCTATATACAGTAGCGAGGCTATATACGTAGCGAGGCTATAAACAGTAGCGAGGCTATATACAGTAGAGAGGCTATATACAGTAGCGAGGCTATATACTGTAGCGAGGCTATAAACAGTAGCGAGGCTATATACTGTAGCGAGGCTATAAACAGTAGCGAGGCTATAAACAGTAGCGAGGCTATAAACAGTAGCGAGGCTATAAACAGTAGCAAGGCTATATACAGTAGCGAGGCTATATACTGTAGCGAGGCTATATACTGTAGCGAGGCTATATACAGTAGCGAGGCTATATACAGTAGCGAGGCTATATACAGTAGCGAGGCTATATACAGTAGCGAGGCTATATACAGTAGAGAGGCTATATACAGTAGCGAGGCTATATACAGTAGCGAGGCTATATACAGTAGCGAGGCTATAAACAGTAGCGAGGCTATATACAGACACCGGTTAGTCAGGCTGATTGAGGTAGTATGTACATGTAGATATGGATTAAGTGACTATGCATATATGATGAACAGAGAGTAGCAGTAGCGTAAAGAGGGGTTGGCGGGACACAATGCAGAGAGCCTGGTTTTCCAGGCTAGCAGAAACCAGGGCTGCAGGGTAGAGTCGACCAGAATGAAAACAGAGGAGTCCGGTCCAGTAGTTGTTCACACAACCCTGTTGTTGTTTACATAGTCATTATAGTTCCAGAGAAACAACATGTAAACAAACATGGGGTTGTGACTGTGAGAACGTCTGAGTAGCCAGCAGTAGCCATGTGGTTCTCTCTACAGCTGAATCATCTGCCTTTCCTTTTGCCTGGAGTAGATTCTCTGGGGTTTTTCTCTCTCGCTCACTTCTCTCTCTCTCTCTCTCTCTCTCTGTGTGTGTGTGTGTGTTATCTGCTTCATTCCTATAAATGCCTGGAGATGTTTAAGAGCTGGCCAGGCCCACTAGGGATGATGTGGTGTGTCATCCATGGTCTCAGGCCATGTATCTTCTTCCAGTCCCGTGGCTCTCTGCTTGTGGCACTGATATCAATGTCTCCATTGTGGGAAGCTATTTTTCTAATATTAGCTGGAGGGGTGCATGTCAGTGGTGCTCATCGCTAAACAATGAGGAGTAGTGTAGAGGTGTGGGGTGGGGTGGGTGGGTGGGGGGGTGGGTGGGGGGGGGTGCATGTCAGTGGTGCTCATCGCTAAACAATGAGGAGTAGTGTAGAGGTGGGGGGTGGGGGGGGTGCATGTCAGTGGTGCTCATCGCTAAACAATGAGGAGTAGTGTAGAGGTGGGGGGTGGGGGGGGTGCATGTCAGTGGTGCTCATCGCTAAACAATGAGGAGTAGTGTAGAGGTGGGGGGTGGGGGGGGGGGGGTGCATGTCAGTGGTGCTCATCGCTAAACAATGAGGAGTTGTGTAGAGGTGTGGGGTGGGGTGGGGGGGGTGCATGTCAGTGGTGCTCATCGCTAAACAATGAGGAGTAGTGTAGAGGTGGGGGGGGGGGGGGGGGGGGGGGGGGCATGTCAGTGGTGCTCATCGCTAAACAATGAGGAGTAGTGTAGAGGTGTGTGTTGTCCAGATTGCCTTTAGTGCAGTTGGGTTGCACATCTCTGAAGGTTATGTCATTTTAATATGCTTCCTTAATGCCTTTGCAGACTGTACTATTTTGCCCACAAAATGTGAACGTCGTAGGAAAACAATTAAACATAAACAATTGTCAGACGTCTTGGCTCGTTCAGTGTGACAGGGTTGAGGTCTGCTCGTTCAGTGTGACAGGGTTGAGGTCTGCTCGTTCAGTGTGACAGGGTTGAGGTCTGCTCGTTCAGTGTGACAGGGTTGAGGTCTGCTCGTTCAGTGTGACAGGGTTGAGGTCTGCTCGTTCAGTGTGACAGGGTTGAGGTCTGCTCGTTCAGTGTGACAGGGTTGAGGTCTGCTCGTTCAGTGTGACAGGGTTGAGGTCTGCTCGTTCAGTGTGACAGGGTTGAGGTCTGCTCGTTCAGTGTGACAGGGTTGAGGTCTGCTCGTTCAGTGTGACAGGGTTGAGGTCTGCTCGTTCAGTGTGACAGGGTTGAGGTCTGCTCGTTCAGTGTGACAGGGTTGAGGCCTGCTGGTTCAGTACCACTACGTCTTGGCTCGTTCAGTGTGACAGGGTTGAGGCATGCTGGTTCAGTACCACTACGTCTTGGCTCGTTCAGTGTGACAGGGTCGAGGTCTGCTGGTTCAGTACCACTACGTCTTGGCTCGTTCAGTGTGACAGGGTCGAGGTCTGCTCGTTCAGTGTGACAGGGTCGAGGTCTGCTCGTTCAGTGTGACAGGGTCAAGGTCTGCTCGTTCAGTGTGACAGGGTTGAGGCCTGCTCGTTCAGTGTGACAGGGCCAAGGTCTGCTCATAAGCATAGAGTGAGGCTAGCACTGCTGGTGCTGACACAGGTGCAGATCAAACACACCACTGTGGTTAATGTAGCCCAGGTCTACTGATATCGCCTCTCAAGCCAGTCGCAGAATGTGACGACAGAAGCAAAATCTTACAATCTGGCCAGGTTGACATTTAACATTTTAATTCGTTAACATCACACAGTGTGACGTGATAATTGTAAAAGACTGAATCCAACGTAAAGTCTGCAAAGGTCTTGTTGTTGAACACTTCTCCATATAGCCATGTTGTCAGTTTCAAAATCGGCATTGAAACTAATATGGGTAATTTTCAGTTCATGAAATACTTTTCGGACTCCTCATATCCTTCCTTTATTGACTGAACATTGTGCTAGATGGCATCTTCCCCCAACCCTGAAACAATAATGTCAACCTGATCCAGCTGAGGGTCAAGTGTCTCTGGGTAGGACAGTTTCAGCATCCCAAACATCACTGGAATGGAACACTGGAATGGAACACTGGAATGGAACACTGGAATGCAGTGGTTTAGAGGACAGGTGGCGGTATCATGTTGTTATCTCAAGGACAGGGTCAGCTGTTCTGGCTACCGCAGTGTCCCGCTGGCTTACAGAGAGCTGGAGAGGAGAGATGGGCCTCCACTACTGCTCTCTGTTCCTATCAGAGGGTGTTGAAGTCATCAAGAGGTGGGCTGAGAGATTAGGGAGGGTCGTACCACCACAAAAAGCACAAGGGAGAGGATTTCAACAAACCTCATCTCAGATTGTTCTGAAATCTGTTAGAAACAGATAAGACTAGCATTCCAGCAACATTACATTATTGAAATATCATTTGATCTCTGAGAAATTAAGCTAATTGATTGCATCCAAATTGGTCATTTTTTAAAATGTAGTACCTAACATCCGATTTGGACCAAACCTTTTCTTCCTAACAATAAGTAAGACATGAGGAATCCAAAGAAATGGTCAAGATTAATAGCGAGGTGCTGCCTTAGAGAGAGAGCGAGGGAGAGCAAGGTGCTGCCTTAGAGATAGCGAGGTGCTGCCTTAGAGAGAGCGATAGCGAGGTGCTGCCTTAGAGAGAGAGAGCGCGAGCAAGGTGCTGCCTTAGAGATAGCGAGGTGCTGCCTTAGAGAGAGAGCGAGGGAGAGCAAGGTGCTGCCTTAGAGATAGCGAGGTGCTGCCTTAGAGAGAGCGATAGCGAGGTGCTGCCTTAGAGAGAGCGATAGCGAGGTGCTGCCTTAGAGAGAGAGAGCGCGAGCAAGGTGCTGCCTTAGAGATAGCGAGGTGCTGCCTTAGAGATAGAGGTGCTGCCTTAGAGATAGCGAGGTGCTGCCTTAGAGAGAGAGCGCGAGCGAGGTGCTGCCTTAGAGAGAGAGCGCGAGAGCAAGGTGCTGCCTTAGAGAGAGAGAGCAAGGTGCTGCCTTAGAGAGAGAGAGCGAGGTGCTGCCTTAGAGAGAGAGAGAGAGAGAGAGCAAGGTGCTGCCTTAGAGATAGCGAGGTGCTGCCTTAGAGATAGAGAGGTGCTGCCTTAGAGATAGCGAGGTGCTGCCTTAGAGAGAGAGCGCGAGCGAAATGCTGCCTTAGAGAGAGAGCGCGAGAGCAAGGTGCTGCCTTAGAGAGAGAGAGCGAGGTGCTGCCTTAGAGAGAGATAGAGAGAGCAAGGTGCTGCCTTAGAGATAGCGAGGTGCTGCCTTAGAGATAGCGAGGTGCTGGCTTAGAGAGAGAGCGCGAGCGAAGTGCTGCCTTAGAGAGAGAGCGCGAGAGCAAGGTGCTGCCTTAGAGAGAGAGAGAGCAAGGTGCTGCCTTAGAGAGAGAGAGAGAGAGAGAGAGAGAGCAAGGTGCTGCCTTAGAGAGAGAGAGCAAGGTGCTGCCTTAGAGAGAGAGAGAGCAAGGTGCTGCCTTAGAGAGAGAGCGCGAGCGAGGTGCTGCCTTAGAGAGAGAGGGAGAGAGAGCAAGGTGCTGCCTTAGAGAGAGCAAGGTGCTGCCTTAGAGAGAGAGCCCGAGCGAGGTGCTGCCTTAGAGAGAGAGAGCGAGGTGCTGCCTTAGAGAGAGAGAGAGAGAGAGCAAGGTGCTGCCTTATAGAGAGAGAGCGAGGTGCTGCCTTAGAGAGAGAGAGCGAGGTGCTGCGATGTAGAGAGATCTTATGAGATAGAAGGGTGCTGCTTTAGAGAGATGGAGAGAGAGGGGATGTAGAGACAGGATGGCGGTGGGTTGGGTCTCTTTCGTGTCAGGTCTTCCTGTTGACCACATTGACAGGAAGATAGAGGCCTCTGCAGCTGAAACTGTCACCTCTCTCTCTCTCTCTCTCTCTCTCTCTCTCTCTCTCTCTCTCTCGTTGACTGGTAACTAATGCAAATCACATGTATATGGACTGGGCTAGTCTATTACGAATGCCAATCACATGTATATGGACTGGGCTAGTCTATTACGAATGCCAATCACATGTATATGGACTGGGCTAGTCTATAACAGGGATGGGGAACTGGCGGGGCCCCCCTTTTGAAGGCCCTCGGACACAGTCAATTGAAGTTAATTCATTAGGCCCTCATCTATGGATTTCACATGACTGAGCAGGGGTGCAGCCATGGGTGGGCCTTGGAGGGCATAGGCCCCTCCACTGGGGAGCGAGGCCCAGCCAATCAGAATGAGTTTCCCCCAAAAATGTAGTTTTATTACAGAGAGAAATATTCCTCAGACCCGAAAACTGCACCATTTAAAGTGGCATTTTATTGTCCCCAGCACAAGGTGCACCTGTGTAATGATCATGCTGTTTAATCAGCTTCTTGATATGCCACACCTTTCAGGTTGATGGATTATCTTCGTAAAGGATAAATGCTCACTAACACGGCATGTAAACACATTTGCACACAACATTTAGCTAGAAATGAGCTTTTTGTGCAAATTGACCATTTCTGGGATTTTTTTATTTCACCTCATGAAACATGGGACCAACACTTTACATGTTGCGTTTATATTTATAAAATATATATATATTTTTTATAGCAACACAAGACACCTGTCTGATTTACACCTGTTTGAGTGGACTAATCCATTGCCTGTCTGGGTGGACTAGTCCATTGTCTCTGTGGGTGGACTAGTCCATTGTCTCTGTGGGTGGACTAGTCCATTGTCTCTGTGGGTGGACTAGTCCATTGTCTCTGTGGGTGGACTAGTCCATTGCCTGTCTAGGTGGACTAGTCCATTGTCTGTCTGGGTGGACTAGTCCATTGCCTGTCTGGGTGGACTAGTCCATTGCCTGTCTGGGTGGACTAGTCCATTGCCTGTCTGGGTGGACTAGTCCATTGCCTGTCTCTGTGGACTAGTCCATTGCCTGTCTGGGTGGACTAGTCCATTGTCTGTCTGGGTGGACTAGTCCATTGTCCATTGCCTGTTTGGGTGGACTAGTCCATTGTCCATTGCCTGTCTGGGTGGACTAGTCCATTGCCTGTCTGGGTGGACTAGTCCATTGTCTGTCTGGGTGGACTAGTCCATTGTCTGTCTGGGTGGACTAGTCCATTGTCTGTCTGGGTGGACTAGTCCATTGCGGAGGGGATGGCACACCACTATCACCAGTAGTACATTTAGCCTACCGTTAATTCCCACAATTTCTAATCTACAATGTTTGTTTGGTTACGGTAATGCATTCAATATATTATTATTACAGTCTTACCATTGCCATTGTAGGAGTGGACACATTGTTTGTAGAGTGTACAACCTAGGCTACACCATTTACGAGTTGTCAATTTATTCATTGTCTTTTGTTTGGAGTGCTCCTGTCAATCTTGAGTAAGGACGTGCACCTAGCCTGTTGGAAAAATATTCCCAGCTCTCTTTCGATAACCACTCAGCATAAAAGGGGGAAAAATGTCATGCTCTGATCCGGTGGAAACATCATAAAATAGGCCTACCTGATTACTTCTTATCCCTTGCGCAAAACAGCCTACAGCTCTGTCTGTGTGTCTGGAGCTCACTGGTGCAGAAACTCTGACAGACCAGAATATTTGATACAATGTTGCAAGTTTGCTAGCACAAGCTTTGGGCTGGACCAAGTTGATAGTTGTACAATGTTTCTTACAGACAGTCCATGCACAGCTTTGGGCTGGACCAAGTTGATGGTTGTACAATGTTTCTTACAGACAGTCCATGCACAGCTTTGGGCTGGACCAAGTTGATGGTTGTACAATGTTTCTTACAGACAGTCCATGCACAGCTTTGGGCTGGACCAAGTTGATGGTTGTACAATGTTTCTTACAGACAGTCCATGCACAGCTTTGGGCTGGACCAAGTTGATGGTTGTACAATGTTTCTTACAGACAGTCCATGCACAGCTTTGGGCTGGACCAAGTTGATGGTTGTACAATGTTTCTTACAGACAGTCCATGCACAGCTTTGGGCTGGACCAAGTTGATGGTTGTACAATGTTTCTTACAGACAGTCCATGCACAGCTTTGGGCTGGACCAAGTTGATGGTTGTACAATGTTTCTTACAGACAGTCCATGCACAGCTTTGGGCTGGACCAAGTTGATGGTTGTACAATGTTTCTTACAGACAGTCCATGCACAGCTTTGGGCTGGACCAAGTTGATGGTTGTACAATGTTTCTTACAGACAGTCCATGCACAGCTTTGGGCTGGACCAAGTTGATGGTTGTACAATGTTTCTTACAGACAGTCCATGCACAGCTTTGGGCTGGACCAAGTTGATGGTTGTACAATGTTTCTTACAGACAGTCCATGCACAGCTTTGGGCTGGACCAAGTTGATGGTTGTACAATGTTTCTTACAGACAGTCCATGCACAGCTTTGGGCTGGACCAAGTTGATGGTTGTACAATGTTTCTTACAGACAGTCCATGCACAGCTTTGGGCTGGACCAAGTTGATGGTTGTACAATGTTTCTTACAGACAGTCCATGCACAGCTTTGGGCTGGACCAAGTTGATGGTTGTACAATGTTTCTTACAGACAGTCCATGCACAGCTTTGGGCTGGACCAAGTTGATGGTTGTACAATGTTTCTTACAGACAGTCCATGCACAGCTTTGGGCTGGACCAAGTTGATGGTTGTACAATGTTTCTTACAGACAGTCCATGCACAGCTTTGGGCTGGACCAAGTTGATGGTTGTACAATGTTTCTTACAGACAGTCCATGCACAGCTTTGGGCTGGACCAAGTTGATGGTTGTACAATGTTTCTTACAGACAGTCCATGCACAGCTTTGGGCTGGACCAAGTTGATAGTTGTACAATGTTTCTTACAGACAGTCCATGCATAGCTTTGGGCTGGACCAAGTTGATGGTTGTACAATGTTTCTTACAGACAGTCCATGCATAGCTTTGGGCTGGACCAAGTTGATGGTTGTACAATGTTTCTTACAGACAGTCCATGCACAGCTTTGGGCTGGACCAAGTTGATGGTTGTACAATGTTTCTTACAGACAGTCCATGCATAGCCAATGGGATTTCTAGGATATCTGTTTTCATCAGGATATGTTCTACATGTAGGCTGTAGTATATTTGTTGGATTTATGTAGGTTGTTTTTACATATTACCAATGGCAATAGAAGTTATATTTAAAATGGTATCATTTTCATTTAGATATCATTTTGATTTAACCACTACATTTATTTTGAGATATGAAAACTTTATTATAAATTGAATGGAACTGTTCCACGAAAAATGTGCAGATGATAAATCATAACGGATCAGTAGAAATGGTACGATACCCTGGCACTCCACATGGAAAAGGTTAACGGTCGCTGGTGTAGCCTCTTACCGGTAACTTCAGGAGAGTAACGGCAGAATCGGAGAGAAGAGGAGGATCAGGAACAGTTTTTCTTCTTTTTCTTCTGTTTAGGCTATATTGATCTCTAACTCCCTCTTGAGTAATTTGTGTGACTTCATTTTTAATCACAGTGCTTAAAGCATCAGACAAGCTCTGTGGCCTGCATATAGTTGATTTTATTCAAACATAGGGTGTATCTACAGTTGAAGTCGGAAGTTTACATACACCTTAGCCAAATACACTTAAACTCAGTTTTTCACAATTCACATTTAATCCAAGTAAAAATTCCCTGTCTTAGGTCAGATAGGATCACCACTTTATTTTAAGAATATGAAATGTCAGAATAATACTAGAGAGAATGATTTATTTCAGCTTTTATTTCTTTCATCACATTCCCAGTGGGTCAGAAGTTTACATACACTAAATTTGTATTTGTTAGCATTGCCTTTACATTTTTTAACTTGGGTCAAATGTTTCGGGTAGCCTTCCACAAGCTTCCCACAATAAGTTGGGTGAATTTTGGCCCATTCCTCCTGACAGAGCTGGTGTAACTGAGCAGGTTTGTAGGCCTCCTTGCTCACACATGCTTTTTCAGTTCTGACCACAAATTTTCTATGGGATTGAGATCAGGGCATTGTGATGGCCACTCCAATACCTTGACTTTGTTTTCCTTAAGCCATTTTTCCACAACTTTGGAAGTATGTTTTGTGTCATTGTCCATTTGGAAGACCCATTTGCGACCAAGCTTTAACTTCCTGACTGATGTCTTGAGATGTTGCTTCAATATGTTCACATTATTTTTCTCCCTCATGATGCCATCTATTTTGTGAAGTGCACCAGTCCCACCTGCAGCAAAGCACCCCCACAACATGATGCTGCCACCACCGTGATTCATGTTTGGGATGGTGTTCTTCAGCTTGCAAGCCTCGCCCTTTTTCCTCCAAACATAATGATGATCATTATGGCCAAACAGTTCTATTTTTGATTCATCAGACCAGGGGACATTTCTCCAAAAAGTATGATCTTTGTCCCCATGTGCATTTTCAAACCACAGTCTGGCTTTTTTATGGTCGTTTTGGAGCTGTGGCTTCTTCCTTGCTGGGCGGCCTTTCAGGTTATGTCGATATAGGACTTGTTTTACTGTGGAAATGGATACTTTTGTACCCGTTTCCTCCAGCATCTTCACAAGGTCCTTTTTGTTCTGGGATTGATTTGCACTTTTCGCACTAAAGTACGTTCATCTCTAGGAGACAGAATGCGTCTCCTTCCTGAGCGGTATGACGGCTGCATGGTCCCATGGTATTTATACTTGCGTACTATTGTTTGTACAGATGAACTTGGTACCTTCAGGTGTTTGGAAATTGCTCCCAAGGATGAATCCGACTTGTGGAGGTCTACAATTTTTTTCTGAGTTCTTGGCTGATTTCTTTTGATTTTCCCATGATGTCAAGCAAAGAGGCACTGAGTTTGAAGGTAGGCCTTGAAATACATCCACAGGTACTCCTCCAATTGACTCAAATTATGTCAATTAGCCTATCCGAAGCTTCTAAAGCCATGACATAATTTTCTGGAATTTTCCAAGCAGTTTAAAGGGCACAGTCAACTTAGTGTATGTGAACTTTTGACCCACTGGAATTGTGATACAGTGAAATAATCTGTCTGTAAACAATTGTTGAAAAAATTACTTGTGCCATGCACAAAGTAGTAGTAGTCCTAACCGACTTAGTAGTAGTAGTCCTAACCGACTTGGCAAAACTATAGTTTGTTCACAAGAAATTTGTGAAGTGGTTGAAAAACAAATTTTAATGACTCCAACCTAAGTGTATGTAAACTTCCGACTTCAACTGTATGTATGGAAAAATACACGTTTAAATTTTTTTGACCAATCAAAAGAACAGACGACTTTCAGTCGACCAACATTTTGTTTAGCCGGGGACATCCCTGGATTGGATGATGGTTGTCATCTGTCTGCTGTACCAGGAAGTGTTTCTTGATCAATGAGATTGTTTCCCTTGTGGTTTTATAGCTCATGTACTTTGCAAGTTGTTTCAAAACATCCTGTTATTTCTGTGCAAAGACAATATTATGTGTCTGCAGTCACACAGCTCTAAGGACTGTGGTGAAAGCCCACTGGGTAAAAACTGGTTGAATCAACATTGTTTCCACGTCATTAATATATATATATTGTGATGACATTGAATCAAAGTGGAAAACTGTTTGCTTTTGTAAGAAGTCATCAACTTCAGGGAATTTCATTTTTTTTTTTCACCAAACTTTTAACCTTAATCCAATGACATGGTGAGATTTCATGTTGAATTCATGTTAGTTAACAACTCAACCAAATGTAAATTAAAACTAGATGTTGAACTGACGTCTGTGCCCAGTTGGAGAGGTGTGTGTGTGTGTGTTGGTTTTCCCATGTCTCTGAAGGTTTGTTGTGGTCCAGCCTGGTTATGTGTATAGCATCTGTAAGCCTACTGGTTTTCCCATGTCTCTGAAGGTTTGTTGTGGTCCAGCCTGGTTATGTGTATAGCATCTGTAAGCCTACTGGTTTTCCCATGTCTCTGAAGGTTTGTTGTGGTCCAGCCTGGTTATGTGTATAGCATCTGTAAGCCTACTGGTTTTCCCATGTCTCTGAAGGTTTGTCGTGGTCCAGCCTGGTTATGTGTATAGCATCTGTAAGCCTACTGGTTTTCCCATGTCTCTGAAGGTTTGTTGTGGTCCAGCCTGGTTATGTGTATAGCATCTGTAAGCCTACTGGTTTTCCCATGTCTCTGAAGGTTTGTTGTGGTCCAGCCTGGTTATGTGTATAGCATCTGTAAGCCTACTGGTTTTCCCATGTCTCTGAAGGTTTGTTGTGGTCCAGCCTGGTTATGTGTATAGCATCTGTAAGCCTACTGGTTGTGTGTATAGCATCTGTAAGCCTACTGGTTATGTGTATAGCATCTGTAAGCCTACTGGTTATGTGTATAGCATCTGTAAGCCTACTGGTTGTGTGTATAGCATCTGTAAGCCTACTGGTTGTGTGTATAGCATCTGTAAGCCTACTGGTTGTGTGTATAGCATCTGTAAGCCTACTGGTTGTGTGTATAGCATCTGTAAGCCTACTGGTTGTGTGTATAGCATCTGTAAGCCTACTGGTTGTGTGTATAGCATCTGTAAGCCTACTGGTTGTGTGTATAGCATCTGTAAGCCTACTGGTTGTGTGTATAGCATCTGTAAGCCTACTGGTTGTGTGTATAGCATCTGTAAGCCTACTGGTTGTGTGTATAGCATCTGTAAGCCTACTGGTTGTGTGTATAGCATCTGTAAGCCTACTGGTTGTGTGTATAGCATCTGTAAGCCTACTGGTTGTGTGTATAGCATCTGTAAGCCTACTGGTTGTGTGTATAGCATCTGTAAGCCTACTGGTTGTGTGTATAGCATCTGTAAGCCTACTGGTTGTGTGTATAGCATCTGTAAGCCTACTGGTTGTGTGGATAGCATCTGTAAGCCTACTGGTTGTGTGGATAGCATCTGTAAGCCTACTGGTTGTGTGGATAGCATCTGTAAGCCTACTGGTTGTGTGGATAGCATCTGTAAGCCTACTGGTTGTGTGGATAGCATCTGTAAGCCTACTGGTTGTGTGGATAGCATCTGTAAGCCTACTGGTTGTGTGGATAGCATCTGTAAGCCTACTGGTTGTGTGGATAGCATCTGTAAGCCTACTGGTTGTGTGGATAGCATCTGTAAGCCTACTGGTTGTGTGGATAGCATCTGTAAGCCTACTGGTTGTGTGGATAGCATCTGTAAGCCTACTGGTTGTGTGGATAGCATCTGTAAGCCTACTGGTTGTGTGGATAGCATCTGTAAGCCTACTGGTTGTGTGGATAGCATCTGTAAGCCTACTGGTTGTGTGGATAGCATCTGTAAGCCTACTGGTTGTGTGGATAGCATCTGTAAGCCTACTGGTTGTGTGGATAGCATCTGTAAGCCTACTGGTTGTGTGGATAGCATCTGTAAGCCTACTGGTTGTGTGGATAGCATCTGTAAGCCTACTGGTTGTGTGGATAGCATCTGTAAGCCTACTGGTTGTGTGGATAGCATCTGTAAGCCTACTGGTTGTGTGGATAGCATCTGTAAGCCTACTGGTTGTGTGGATAGCATCTGTAAGCCTACTGGTTGTGTGGATAGCATCTGTAAGCCTACTGGTTGTGTGGATAGCATCTGTAAGCCTACTGGTTGTGTGGATAGCATCTGTAAGCCTACTGGTTGTGTGGATAGCATCTGTAAGCCTACTGGTTGTGTGGATAGCATCTGTAAGCCTACTGGTTGTGTGGATAGCATCTGTAAGCCTACTGGTTGTGTGGATAGCATCTGTAAGCCTACTGGTTGTGTGGATAGCATCTGTAAGCCTACTGGTTTTGTGGATATTTAGGAAGTATTTGATGGATCGTGTGTATTCTCTCCATCAGGGGTGAAGCTGTAGAAGAATAACTGAAGAGAGAGAGAGAGATAAGATGCCTCCTCCCCCGCCACCCCCTGCCCCTCCCCCACCCCCAACCTTCGCTGTGGTAAGCACGCCAAAGACCTCCTACTTATATTGAAACTACTGATATGAGTTAACATGACGATGCAAAATTCATTCAATTTAGATGTAATCTTAGATGAAGACAGCATCACCTTCTGTCAGATTACCTCTCATCCCCCACTGTCAGATTACCTCTCATCCCCCACTGTCAGATTACCTCTCATCCCCCACTGTCAGATTACCTCTCATCCCCCCACTGTCAGATTACCTCTCATCCCCCACTGTCAGATTACCTCTCATCCCCCACTGTCAGATTACCTCTCATCACCTTCTGTCATGAGTGATTGAAGGGAAATTTCTTAGGTCAGTGCAGTTTTGACCTTGTTCAATAACGCCACCTTGTGGTAGTGACAGGAAGCGTTTCCAGCATGGCAATGTGATTGTGCAAGTTGTCGTCCTAGGTAACACTATATCATTTCCTATATTACTTAACTGGCTTCTTTGTTTGTGTTTTATGTTGTCAACATTCGCAGGCAAATACACAGAAGCCATCACTCAGCAAGAATGAAGCACAAGGAAGAAACGCCTTACTGTCTGATATCGGAAAAGGTGCTCGCCTGAAGAAGGCCGTGACCAATGACAGGAGTCAACCCGTCATTGACAGTGAGTAAAGGGTTCTCTGATGCTGTGTATTCTCAAGGCTTTACTCAGAATGTACTCCTCCTCAGTCTAACCATTAGGAAATATGGAAGCTACTTGAAACCTACAAAGGCCTTCTGCAGATAATTAGATTTCAAAGGCTATGGTCTTGTGCCGGAGGAAAAGAGTTTGAATACCTTTCTTCACAGAACCCAAAGGTGGAGGAGGAGGAGGAGGTGGAGGAGGAGGAGGAGGTGGAGGTGGAGGAGGAGGTGGAGGAGGAGGTGGCGGAGGAGGAGGAGGACCAGTACTAGGAGGTCTCTTTGCAGGAGGCATGCCCAAGCTTCGGTCCTCAGGAGGGAACAGTAACGGTAATGATCCATGTTTATAATAAGAGGCTACAATGTACTGCAGCAGCCTCTAGAGGCTACAATGTACTGCAGCAGCCTCTAGAGGCTACAATGCACTGCAGCAGGCT
The DNA here is from genome assembly GCF_002021735.2 of Oncorhynchus kisutch. Taxonomy (NCBI): domain Eukaryota; kingdom Metazoa; phylum Chordata; class Actinopteri; order Salmoniformes; family Salmonidae; genus Oncorhynchus; species Oncorhynchus kisutch. The sequence goes on along the minus strand of NW_022262888.1, from coordinate 90,957 downwards.
CTAGAGGTTACAATGTACTGCAGCAGCCTCTAGATGCTACAATGTACTGCAGCAGGCTCTAGAGGCTACAATGTACTGCAGCAGGCTCTAGATGCTACAATGTACTGCAGCAGGCTCTAGAGGCTACAATGTACTGCAGCAGCCTCTAGAGGCTACAATGTACTGCAGCAGCCTCTAGAGGCTACAATGTACTGCAGCAGGCTCTAGAGGCTACAATGTACTGCAGCAGCCTCTAGAGGCTACAATGTACTGCAGCAGCCTCTAGATGTTACAATGTACTGCAGCAGGCTCTAGAGGTTACAATGTACTGCAGCAGGCTCTAGATGCTACAATGTACTGCAGCAGGCTCTAGAGGCTACAATGTACTGCAGCAGCCTCTAGAGGTTGTATTAATGTGGTTAGTAAGCTGTGTTTGAGCTAAGCCATGATAACTATCTTCAAGTGTAATGTGTTGCTATATGTAAACTGTACTGCGCCACCTTGTTCTACACGAGGGGAGGTCCTCAAGACAAGTCAATCACAGGTCTGTCAGAGTTGACCAAAGTGCCAAGGTTTATTACATAACAAAACAATAATACAATGCATGACTTCAGAGACACACTGGCTCAGAGGGGGTCGGCAGGCCCCCCCCCCCCCCCCCCCCCCGCCCCCCAAAAAGTAACTCAGTCCAACTTTAAACGTACTCTTGAAAGTTGTAATTGTGGAATGCACAAGGCACAATTACAAAATTAGGTAGTGCATCATCAGTTGCTCTCGTCATCTTAGTGTTGCAGACCTTGGGGAGTGAAGTTCCCCAGTGCTGGACGAGTGAAGGAGTTTGGGAACCCCTGGTATAGAAGACATACATTATGGATAGATAGCAGCAGGGCAAGAAGTAATGCCAAGACTTGCATGTAAACACTTTACATTAAGTATATTCACACTCTTTGTAAGATAACACTGGTGACTAAACACTCTTTGTAAGATAACACTGGTGACTAAACACTCTTTGTAAGATAACACTGGTGTCTAAACACTCTTTGTAAGATAACACTGGTGACCAAACACTCTTTGTAAGATGATAACATACTGATGACTAAACACTCTTTGTAAGATAACACTGGTGACTAAACACTCTTTGTAAGATAACACTGGTGTCTAAACACTCTTTGTAAGATAACACTGGTGTCTAAACACTCTTTGTAAGATAACACTGGTGACTAAACACTCTTTGTAAGATAACACTGGTGACTAAACACTCTATGTAAGATAACACTGGTGACTAAACACTCTTTGTAAGATGACACTGGTGACTAAACACTCTTTGTAAGATGATAACACACTGATGACTAAACACTCTTTGTAAGATGATAACACACTGGTGATATTAGTATGTGAAAACACGCATGTAAATTCATACGACTTGCCTTTGCTCTCTAACCAAAGAGTTCCCTTCTAAAACCAGCCTGCCCCGGAGGACTCTGCAGAAAGGGCGACGCAACATATAAACAAACCCATAACAAAGAATATTAAACTAGTCCGCTTGCTAGGGGCAATCCCAAATCATTTGCCCGAATACCAGCTCATTTGCGGACGAGACAAACCAAAAAAACTACCTAATAAGGGACACAAAATTCTTTGAAAAATATAAACAATAATTATAACCCTGGCTCCTTTATAAAATATCAATATTACAACTTCAAATACTTTATTAAATACACAACATTAGTAAAAAGACACCATTCATATTACATTGTTAAAAGCGTTTCATAGTTCCTGTGCTATACCCTGTTCCCTGTTCCCTGTTCCCTGTTCCCTGTTCCCTGTTCCCTGTACCCTGTACCCTGTTCCCTGTTCCCTGTACCCTGTTCCCAGTTTACAACCGGTTTCCAAGCCGCTTCCCCCCCAACAGTGTTGAAGACGTTACTGCAATACAAATCATAGCTGTCATTTACTTGTAAACCATTTACAGAAAAATAAACAAAAGTTGCTGACCAAACGTTTGACAACTTGGCCACAAGCACAGCCCACATGCGTCGTCCATGGCAGAAACACTGGCTCGCTAATCGAGAGTTGCGGCTCGCTAACTTATACCCCAATTCTCCCCTGGTCTCACAGTCACACCAGCTACTAGGTGACAAGGGCTACATATATTTCTGTAATGCATAGAGGGCACTAGTTGGTTGGTTGTTTTTAACCATAGCCCCATGTAAGACAAAATGATGTTAGACAAAGTGTGTGATGTTTGAAACCCTCATGCTTCTACAGGAGGCCCTAGGCCCCCCATGGTACCTCCAGGCGGCCGTTCCTCAGGCCCCAGACCGTTTGGTGGTGGGGGCCCCTCCGCTGGCCCTCCACGGTTCTCAGGGGCCCCAGCCTTTCCCCGGAGCAGCGCCCCCGACGTCCCCAGGGGACGGGCAGGCCCCCCGCGACCAGAGACCCCTGGCGGACCCCCTCCCCCAATCCCCAACACCCCACGGCCCAACCAGAACTTCCAGAGCCGAGGGACCCCGCCTGTTCCAGGAGGAGCCCGGATCCCCAGCTCAGCCCCGGCACCTCCACCTCCCAACCTCGCAGGCAGACACCAAGGCTTGCCCCCTCCCCCTGGCCCTATAGGGGCCCCGTCTGGGCCAAAACCCTCCTTTGGGGCCCCTCCGGTTCCCAGTGGTGGACGTCCCCCTCTACCCCCAGCCCCCCACCCTGGCAGACCCTCAGAGGACCCCTGGCCCCCACCCCCACCCCTGGGGGGCCACCGGTCCTCCATATCCAGAGATGGACCACCGCCACCATCTTTCAACTCCAAGCCCCCCAGCTCGTCTTCCTCTCGGCCCTCCATCGGCGGTGGTGGAGCTCCCCCTCTCCCTCCTGGCAGACCGGGCCCTCCACTGCTGCCCCCAACGCCTGCGGGAGGAGACGAACACACCCCCAGACTACCACAGAGGAACATTTCACTCAACTCGCCGGCGCTGCCACCTGGCCGGTCAGGACCACTGCCACCCCCTCCCAGTGAGAGGCCGCCCCCTCTGGGTAAAAACCCCCCAGGACGGACGGGTAAGGATGCTGCTTCCTTCAGCCTGCCTTCAGGTCATATAATGATGACCACTGTCTCTTTTTGGGTTAGCTTAGCAACTAGAAACATAGTTAACCTTTGTGGTCAGCTTGGTCAGACATCAGGACACCGTGTATGTGTTTTGAGACTGGATGGAATGTAGTTTGTAGCTATGATGTGACTTATAGCGATGATATACATGATCCTATTATATAGAACTAGTGTTGCATTGAACTCTGTGGTGTAACCTCTTCTCCCCCCAGGCCCACTCCCTCCCCCTCCCTCCTCAGGTCCACGTGGAGGCAGTATAAGGTCATCCCCAGTCCCTTCACCTCCTAACCGCCCGGGAGCAGAGCCGCCCCGTGGGGGACAACGGCCACCGCTCCCACCAGACCGACCGGGAATAGGAGGCCCTCCTCCCCCACCTCCTCCCATGGGCAACGGCTTCCAGAACTCCCATCACCAACACATTGGTGAGTGTAACAGAAGGAATTCATATGATGATTAATCCTGCTTGAGACCTTATTCCCTGATGTGCCCTTAGCTCCCATTGCTAATGACTTGGCTTCAGCTCAGTGGGCTAACAGTTTTGTGGTGCAGAGAAGACCCGGGTTTGAACCCATATAGGTCTTTAATTGACCTAGCTGAGAGTTGTGTTTCTCTCTCTGTCAGATGAGTGGGAGGCCCGGTTCCAGTTCCACCCTGTCTCAGACCTCCCTGTCCCAGAGCCTTACGTGTCCTGTCAGAAGACATACCCCAGCAAGTTGTCCAAGACTGACGGCAGAGGTAGGAACCGAGGGCTTTCCTCCCAGACCTGGGTCAAATGCACATCAAATACTTTGAAATTCTTGCGCTGTGCTTTAAAAATAGCAACGCTAAAGTGCTTTCTATATGTATTGATTTGTCCCAAATCTGTTTCCTCCTGAATGTTTCCAGCCTTCAGAGTATCTTCCTGTCCTTGACAGCCTGCTTGACATGTCCACCTTATTTTCCTCTTCGTTCCTGTCCAGGTTCAGATAAAAAGTCCAGGGGTGCCCCCCCACTACCCCCTATCCCCAGGTGAAGAGCTCGTTTTTGGGATGTCTCCCTCCCTCCCTCCCCTCCCCTCCCCTCCCCTCCCCTCCCTCCTCTCCTCTCCTCTCCTCTCCTCTCCTCTCCTCTCCTCTCCTCTCCTCTCCTCTCCTCTCCTCTCCTCTCCTCTCCTCTCCTCTCCTCTCCTCTCCTCTCCTCCCTCCCCTCCCCCCCTTCCCTCTCTCCCTCCTCTCCCTCCTCTCCCTCCCTCCCCTCCCCTCCTCTCCCTCAGAGGACATGGATGTAAGTATGTCACTCCCACTGCCTCTGTCTGAGGCTTATAGCACCTCCATGGAAGGACCATATTTACAGTGGGACTCACGCAACCATGTGTTTCTGCCTGGAGTTGACAGAATATTCTCATTTAACGAACAGCACTCCAAACCAACCAAAGTCACAACAGAGGCTTGTTTTCTAGGCTATGCATTTGGTTTTGCTCCACTATGTAGTGTTGAAACTGTATACTTTTATTATCATTTTTCACTGTGCCTTTTTTTTCTTCCAATTCCGGATTATTATGAAGGATCTTTATGAGAGTTAAGAGAAACAGTCGTGTCGGATGCCTGTCTTCGCCAAAGAGCAACCGAACTATAGCATATCAGTTACAATATTCTAACCATCAAAGGGTACTTCTCCATACAGTTCCTGTGCAGTTCACGGCATGTCTTGAACTCTGTTTTTACACGGTAGAGACAAAATGGACGCTTGTGTGTTACAGTATGCGTTGATTGAACTTTTAGGTGAAAATTGAATGTTTTCTTTATGCCTTGAAAAGAAAAAAAGAACGTCACTCATGACAGTTGTTAGTTTAATTTAGTATGATTTGAGTTGTTGGGAAGGACAATTTGTTTTTATTTTCTAAAGTTATCTGACTATTTTTGTTGTATACAGTTACAGTGTTATCTTCTGCTTCCGTACTACAGCTCTGGGACGTCTCCGCTACTTGACATTAACATCAAGCTTGTCTCAGAAACACTTGCAGAGAGACAATCTAATATTTGACCTATGAAAGTAAATCATTAACATGTATTAAAATGTTAGACATGATGCTGAAGTTATGATATGAATGAGCTTTGCTCATAGAATTTGCAAGTGTTTAATGTATGCAAGGAGGATGTGAATATGGATCAAAATATGCTGTATGCTGATGTGAGAGAGAAGTGCCATGTTTGGCCTCATTGTTTTCTCTGTTCTGTAAAGACGATAATATGCATTTCTGAATAGAGAATGAGGGGGAATGGCAGGAGCACGTGTGTTTGACCAAAGACAGTCGGCTGCACTAGGACGTAGTCTCTTCCCACAGAGGCAGTGTCTCAGATACAACTTGCATTGGAGACTACCTAGGACCAAACAGACAGAAACAACTTGCATTGGAGACTACCTAGGACCAAACAGATAGATACAACTTGCATTGGAGACTACCTAGGACCAAACAGACAGAAACAACTTGCATTGGAGACTACCTAGGACCAAACAGATAGATACAACTTGCATTGGAGACTACCTAGGACCAAACAGATAGAAACAACTTGCATTGGAGACTACCTAGGACCAAACAGATAGAAACAACTTGCATTGGAGACTACCTAGGACCAAACAGACAGATACAACTTGCATTGGAGACTACCTAGGACCAAACAGTCAGAAACAACTTGCATTGGAGACTACCTAGGACCAAACAGACAGATACAACTTGCATTGGAGACTACCTAGGACCAAACAGACAGAAACAACTTGCATTGGAGACTACCTAGGACCAAACAGACAGAAACAACTTGCATTGGAGACTACCTAGGACCAAACAGCCAGAAACAACTTGCATTGGAGACTACCTAGGACCAAACAGATAGATACAACTTGCATTGGAGACCACCTAGGACCAAACAGACAGATACAACTTGCATTGGAGACTACCTAGGACCAAACAGACAGAAACAACTTGCATTGGAGACTACCTAGGACCAAACAGTCAGAAACAACTTGCATTGGAGACTACCTAGGACCAAACAGACAGATACAACTTGCATTGGAGACTACCTAGGACCAAACAGTCAGAAACAACTTGCATTGGAGACTACCTAGGACCAAACAGACAGATACAACTTGCATTGGAGACTACCTAGGACCAAACAGACAGATACAACTTGCATTGGAGACTACCTAGGACCAAATAGATAGATACAACTTGCATTGGAGACTACCTAGGACCAAATAGATAGATACAACTTGCATTGGAGACTACCTAGGACCAAACAGTCAGAAACAACTTGCATTGGAGACTACCTAGGACCAAACAGACAGATACAACTTGCATTGGAGACTACCTAGGACCAAACAGACAGATACAACTTGCATTGGAGACTACCTAGGACCAAACAGATAGAAACAACTTGCATTGGAGACTACCTAGGACCAAACAGACAGATACAACTTGCATTGGAGACTACCTAGGACCAAACAGATAGATACATCCAGCAGAAATGGAACGTTTTAAAAAGAGGACCATTAAAGTTGTGTGTTAGTTCCTCCTCAGGTGACAGACATAATGAATGACGGTCCTCATGGGGACATTTTTCTTTCAGAATGTATTCTGTTTCTAGTTCCCTAGTTATCTCTGTTAACCCAGAAGTCAAATATAGCGTAGTTGGGTCAGCTACACGCAGAAACTGCCCACGGGAGATTAGTTCCCTATGACATTTACAATGGTACTGCAGAGTGCTTTATGCACTTTGGCTTCAAGGGAACTTAGATATGATTATTCTTTTTGATGCATTCAACTGCTTTTGTTTCTGCCTTTTTGAGTGTATTTTCTTCCTGATGCTTTTCAATGTAAAACAAAGCAAACTATTTCCTAATGGATTTTCTAAATAAAGCAAATGAATTTGAGACTTCTTGTGTTCTCGTACAATATAAAAGGACGTTAGTTGCTTCACTAACACTCTCAAACTACACTATTTTAGAATCGAATCAATTTTTTTTAGGGGGATATGCAACGAGTGGAGTATTCTAGGTTTGTATCTATTTTAAAGGTGTCTAGTCTTAACTAATTCGTTGATTTATTGACCTAAATGTATTGATTTATTGACAGGTCTTAACTCGCATTATACAGACCTCTTGAGAGACCCTTACCAACGTCAGAGTGCGGTCGCGTTCACACCCAATCAAAGCCGAGTATAGCTCCTCGAAACAACACACTTTGGCGACAATTGGATGCCTGGTTTGTCACTCATAATTTAGGGCGTTGATGAACAATGGCACGAAAGGCCACAAATTAGAATTGTTAGTGCTATCCGAGATCCTTGGGACATAATAACCTTTACTCTAACCTTAACCATTTTACCATTTAACCATGTCAACTTCAATTGGGGCAACATCAATGTCGTGACGTGCCAAGGATCCCGAATAGCTTTACGCCAAATGATAATAGCATGCGTTTGTACTACCGTTAGCTAGCTGTCAACAGCAGTAGATAGGAAGAGTTAGACTAACGTTTATATAGCTACATTTTTATTTAAAAAAAAAAAGACAATCGCATGTTAAATATGCAATATCTCGTTACCAGATGTGCAAGGTATGACGCTTTTATCTTGTTGTATTTTCGCAATATGTTTTTAGCACGCGAGCTAACTGACGTTAATGTAACTGTTACTATCAACGAATAGCATGCTAACTTTAGCTAGCTACAGTACCTAGCGCCAAAACCAATAATTGGCATCGTTTAAGACATCACGAGCTACACGTATAAAAGGTTAACTCTGTCAATCCTCACATGCTGAAATCCCCCATGACTAGTTTTGAAAGCAGTCTCAATGCACAGTTGGGAGTAGGCTATAATGCAATATCTGTGGTATGCATGTCATCAGCACTGCACTCCTCGTAACAGATTCACCCTCTCCTTGGTAGGGCCAGGACTTTATCCTAGACTTGTCACTTGGTCAGGAAACGCTATTGGTCTTTGGTACTACATTTGTTTTTCTGACAACCAAAAAAGTGTATGACTTATCCTACTACAACTCACCGATTATTATTGTTTCAACAAGGGCATTACGGATGTATTATCCTGAACTGGTGCCCAGCGTGACTGTTCTGTACTCTGATATCGAAAATATTCCCATCGGTGAAGTAATTTAGTGCTCCTACAACCACAAAACAACCATGGACACCTACGTAGCCATCCATGGCAAGAACATATCCCACAATCCCCTCTCCTCCACCCAAGCCATGTCTATCGACAAGCTCTTCCCGGCTCTCCTGGAGTGTTTTGGGATCATCCTGTGTGGATACATCGCCGGTAGGACGGACATAATCACCTCCTGTCAAGCTAAAGGATTAGGGAACTTTGTGTCTAAATTCGCCCTCCCGGCGCTGCTCTTCAAGAACATGGTTCTGTTGGACTTTAATAACGTGATCTGGTCGTTCCTGTGGAGTATCCTGATAGCCAAGGTGTCGGTGTTCGTCCTGGTGTGTGTTCTGACGCTAGCGGTGGCCAGTCCGGAAAGCAGGTACAGCAAGGCAGGACTCTACTCCATCTTCGCTACGCAGAGCAACGATTTCGCCCTGGGGTATCCCATTGGTGAGGATAGTTGTCTTTTGGAATGTGATCGTAGTACAATAGGGCCAGTTTATTTTTCTTTGGAAAGTTCAACCTCTTTCTCAAAACAGTCCCAGCCGTTCCACACACAGTGCATTCTGAAAGTATTCAGACCCCTTCACTATTTCCACGTTGTTACGTTACAGTCTCATTCTAAAATTGATTACATAGTTTTTACCGTCATCAATCTACACACAATACCCCATAATGACAAAGCAAAAACAGGTTTAGACATTTTTTGCACATTTATTAAAAAATATATATTTATCACATTTCCATAAGTATTCAGACTCTACTCAGTTCTTTGTTGAAGCACCTTTGGCAGTGATTACAGCCTTGACTCTTCTTGGGTATCATGCTACAAGCTTGGGGAGATTCTCCCATTCTTCTCTGCAGATCCTCTCAAGCTCTCTCCTTGGTTGGATGGGGAGCATTGCAGCTCAGCTATTTTCAGGTCTTTCCAGACATGTTCGATCGGGTTCAAGTCCGGGCTCTGGCTGGGCCACTCAAAGACATTCAGAGACTTTTCCCTAAGCCACACCTGCGTTGTCTTGGCTGTGTGCTTAGGGTCGTTGTCCTGTTGGAAGGGGAACCTTCGCCCCAATCTGAGGTCATGAGTGCTCTGGAGCAGGTTTTCATTAAGGATCTCTCTGTACATTGCTCCGTTCATCTTTCCCTCGATCCTGACTAGTCTCTCAGTCCCTGCCGCTGAAAAACATCCCCACTACATGATGCTGACACCACCACGCTTCACCGTAGGGATGGTTTCAGGTTTCTTCCAGACGTGCCGCTTGGTTTTTGCTCTGACATGCACTGTCAACTGGGACCTTTACGTAGTCAGGTGTGTGCCTTTCCAAGTTGTAGAAACAGCTCAAAGATGATCAATGGAAACAGGATGCACCTGAGCTCAATTTATAGTCTAATAGCAAAGGGTCTGAATACTTATGTAAATAATTTATTTCTGTTTATTTTTAATACATTTGCAAACACTTATCAAAACCTCTTTTCGCTTTGTCATTATGGGGTATTGTAATGTCATTATGGGGTATTGTAATGTCATTATGGGGTATTGTAATGTCATTATGGGGTATTGTAATGTCATTATGGGGTATTGTAATGTCATTATGGGGTATTGTAATGTCATTATGGGGTATTGTAATGTCATTATGGGGTATTGTAATGTCATTATGGGGTATTGTAATGTCATTATGGGGTATTGTGATGTCATTATGGGGTATTGTGATGTCATTATGGGGTATTGTGTGTAGATTGATGAGGAAAACATTTAATTTAATCAATTTTAGAATAACGTAACAAAATGTGGAAAAATGGAAGGGGTCTGAATACTTTCCGAATGCTCTGTATTTGTTGGAACATCTGGGAGTCCCTGAGGAGTGGTTTGGAAACCATACAATAACATCTGCCACCCCCCGTCCCTGCAGTGGACGCCCTGTACAGGAACACATATCCAGAGTACCTGCAGTACATCTACCTGGTGGCTCCTGTCTCCCTGATGTTCCTCAATCCCATAGGATTTGCCTTCTGTGAGGTCCAGAAGTGGAAGGACCACCCAGAGAGACAGCAGGGCAAGTTGCAGATCGTCAGAGTGGTGCTGCTGCAGGTCATTTCATCTTGCTTTCTTCTGTGATCAATAGTTTTTTCTTTGTTTTGCAAATGACATTAAATGGTGCTTTATTCTTTATTGGACTAGGAACATATTTAACATTCAAAAAAAATTGTAAATACGTAGGATTTTGTAACAAAGAAATTAGAGTGAAAGGATCTGTGTATCTGTTAGCTAGCTGTGATAAGAATGGAAAAACATCTTAATATCACAGTGAATAATAAAGGCTAGAAAACATGGTGTCAGGGTGTGTCTTAGGGGGTTAAAACATGGTGTCAGGGTGTGTCTTAGGGGGTTAAAACATGGTGTCAGGGTGTGTCTTAGGGGGTTAAAACATGGTGTCAGGGTGTGTCTTAGGGGGTTAAAACATGGTGTCAGGGTGTGTCTTAGGGGGTTAAAACATGGTGTCAGGGTGTGTCTTAGGGGGTTAAAACATGGTGTCAGGGTGTGTCTTAGGGGGTTAAAACATGGTGTCAGGGTGTGTCTTAGGGGGTTAAAACATGGTGTCAGGGTGTGTCTTAGGGGGTTAAAACATGGTGTCAGGGTGTGTCTTAGGGGGTTAAAACATGGTGTCAGGGTGTGTCTTAGGGGGTTAAAACATGGTGTCAGGGTGTGTCTTAGGGGGTTAAAACATGGTGTCAGGGTGTGTCTTAAGGGGTTAAAACATGGTGTCAGGGTGTGTCTTAGGGGGTTAAAACATGGTGTCAGGGTGTGTCTTAGGGGGTTAAAACATGGTGTCAGGGTGTGTCTTAGGGGGTTAAAACATGGTGTCAGGGTGTGTCTTAGGGGGTTAAAACATGGTGTCAGGGTGTGTCTTAGGGGGTTAAAACATGGTGTCAGGGTGTGTCTTAGGGGGTTAAAACATGGTGTCAGGGTGTGTCTTAGGGGGTTGGGTTAAAACATGGTGTCAGGGTGTGTCTTAGGGGGTTGGGTTAACATGGTGTCAGGATGTGTCTTAGGGGGGTGGGTTAAAACATGGTGTCAGGGTGTGTCTTAGGGGGTTGGGTTAACATGGTGTCAGGATGTGTCTTAGGGGTTGGGTTAAAACATGGTGTCTTAGGGGGTTGGGTTAAAACATGGTGTCAGGGTGTGTCTTAGGGGGTTGGGTTAACATGGTGTCTTAGGGGGTTGGGTTAAAACATGGTGTCAGGGGGTGTCTTGGGTTGGGTTAACATGGTGTCAGGGTGTGTCTTAGGGGGTTGGGTTAACATGGTGTCTTAGGGGGTTGGGTTAAAACATGGTGTCAGGGGGTGTCTTAGGGGGTTGGGTTAAAACATGGTGTCAGGATGTGTCTTAGGGGGTTGGGTTAACATGGTGTCTTAGGGGGTTGGGTTAAAACATGGTGTCGGGGTGTGTCTTAGGGGGTTGGGTTAAAACATGGTGTCGGGGAGTGTCTTAGGGGGTTAAAACATGGTGTCGGGGAGTGTCTTAGGGGGTTAAAACATGGTGTCGGGGTGTGTCTTAGGGGGTTAAAACATGGTGTCAGGATGCATCTTAGGGGGTTGGGTTAACATGGTGTCTTAGGGGGTTAAAACATGGTGTCAGGGTGTCTTAGGGGGTTGGGTTAAAACATGGTGTCAGGGTGTCTTAGGGGGTTGGGTTAACGGCAATAAGACACATTTTTGTAGACTGTAAGGAAAGTGGACAGTAAAGTGTTCTTCTATACAGTGGTGGCTGGTGGGCATTGTGTCCCACTTTTATTCAAATCTATTTTATAGGTACTGAAGAACCCGATAGTGTTCATGGTGGTGGTCGGAATCGTGTCCCACTTTGCCCTGGGCCAGAGGATCCCTGCTGTGATGGAGGAGTTTGTGGATGGCCTGGCCAACTCCTTCGGAGGAGCAGCTCTCTTCTACCTGGGACTATCTATGGTGGGACAGGTGGCCAAACTCACCAGGTCTACTGGAGTAGCCCTTATCCTGCTCATCACTGCCAAACTGTGAGTTACAGAAATGTCAAGAACTGACATTCCTTCAAGTCGTTATCAACCTACCCTGTGGGAATGGATGGATAGGGTGCTGACAACTGCATTACTGCTGTCGTAAATAGGGTCCTGTCCTGTCCTAGTGGTACTGTACTGTCCTAGTGGTACTGTCCTCGTGGTACTGTACTGTCCTAGTGGTACTGTCCTGTCCTAGTGGTCCTGTCCTAGTGGTACTGTACTGTCCTAGTGGTCCTGTCCTAATGGTACTGTCCTGCCCTAGTGGTCCTGTCCTCGTGATACTGTCCTGTCCTAGTGGTACTGTCCTAATGGTTATGTCCTAGTGGTACTGTCCTAGTGGTACTGTCCTAGTGGTGTGGTACTGTCCTAGTGGTACTGTTGTAGTGGTACTGTCCTGTTGTAGTGGTACTGTCCTGTCCTAGTGGTACTGTCCTAGTGGTCCTGTCCTAATGGTACTGTCCTGTCCTAATGGTACTGTCCTGTCCTAGTGGTACTGTCCTGTCCTAGTGGTACTGTCCTGTCCTAGTGGTACTGTCCTGTCCTAATGGTTCTGTCCTAGTGGTACTGTCCTGTCCTAGTGGTCCTGTCCTAGTGGTACTGTACTGTCCTAGTGGTCTTGTCCTAGTGGTACTGTCCTAGTGGTACTGTCCTAATGGCACTGTACTGTCCTAGTGGTCCTGTCCTAGTGGTACTGTCCTAGTGGTACTGTCCTAGTGGTACTGTCCTAATGGTACTGTCCTGTCCTCGTGGTACTGTCCTGTCCTAGTGGTACTGACCTAGTGGTACTGTCTTAATGGTACTGTCCTGTCCTAGTGGTACTGTCCTATCCTAGTGGTACTGTCCTGTCCTAGTGGTACTGTCCTAGTTGTACTGTCCTAGTGTCCTAGTGGTACTGTCCTGTCCTAGTGGTACTGTCCTGTCCTAGTGGTACTGTCCTGTCCTAGTGGTACTGTCCTAGTGGTACTGCCCTAGTGGTGCTGTCCTAGTTGTACTGTCCTAGTGGTCCTAGTTGTACTGTCCTAGTGGTCCTGTCCTAGTGGTACTGTCCTGTCCTAGTGGTACTGTCCTGTCCTAGTGGTACTGTCCTAGTGGTCCTGTCCGAGTGGTACTGTACTGCCCTAGTGGTACTGTCCTAGTGTACTGTACTGTCCTAGTGGTACTGTACTGTCCTAGTGGTGCTGTCCTGTCCTAGTGGTACTGCCCTAGTGGTACTGTCAGAGTGGTACTGTCCTAGTGGTACTGTACTGTCCTAGTGGTACTGTCCTAGTGGTACTGTACTGTCCTAGTGGTACTGTCCTGGTGGTACTGTCCTGGTGGTCCTGTCCTAGTGGTCCTGTCCTAGTGGTCCTGTCCTGTCCTAGTGGTCCTGCCCTAGTGATACTGTCCTGTCCTAGTGGTTCTGTCCTGGTGGTACTGTCCTAGTGATACTGTCCTGTCCTAGTGGTTCTGTCCTGGTGGTACTGTCCTAGTGGTTCTGTCCTAGTGGTTCTGTCCTGGTGGTACTGTCCTAGTGGTTCTGTCCTGGTGGTACTGTCCTAGTGATACTGTCCTGTCCTAGTGGTTCTGTCCTAGTGGTACTGTCAGAGTGGTACTATACTGTCCTAGTGGTCCTGTCCTAGTGGTCCTGTCCTAGTGGTCCTGTACTGTCCTAGTGGTACTGTCCTAGTGGTAATGTCCTGTCCTAGTGGTCCTGTCCTAGTGGTACTGTCCTGTCCTAGTGGTCCTGTACTAGTGGTCCTGTCCTGTCCTAGTGGTCCTGTCCTAGTGGTCCTGTCCTAGTGGTCCTGTCCTAGTGGTCCTGTACTAGTGGTCCTGTCCTGTCCTAGTGGTACTGTCCTAGTTGTACTGTCCTAGTGGTACTGTACTGTCCTAGTGGTACTGTACTGTCCTAGTGGTCCTGTCCTAGTGGTACTGTCCCAGTGGTACTGTCTTAGTGTCCTAACACAGTGTTGTCTGTCTCTCCTATGTAGGCTGGTGATGCCTCTCATCTGTAAGGACATGGTCGACCTGCTGGACTCTACAGGTTCCAACAGCAGCAGTCTGAACCACTCCAGCCTGTCCAACTATGCCTTTCTCTACGGGGTGTTCCCCCCTGCTCCCAGCGTAGCCATCTACGCATCACAGTACAACATGGAGCTGGACGTGGTGAGTTGGTACCACACACACACACACCACAGTACAACATGGAGCTGGACGTGGTGAGTTGGTACCCCACACACACACACACACACACATTAGATCACATCACAGTATGGAGCTGGACGTGGTGAGTTGGTACCACACACACACACACATTACATCACATCACAGTATGGAGCTGGACGTGGTGAGTTGGTAACACACACACACACCACAGTGCAACATGGAGCTGGAAGTGGTGAGTTGGTAACATACACACACACACACACACACACACACACACACACACACACACACACACACACACACACACACACACACACACACCACAGTACAACATGGAGCTGGACGTGGTGAGTTGGTACCACACACACACACACACACACCACAGTACAACATGGAGCTGGACGTGGTGAGTTGGTACCACACACACACACACACACATCACAGTACAACATGGAGCTGGAAGTGGTGAGTTGGTACCACACACACACACACACACACACACATCACAGTACAACATGGAGCTGGACGTGGTGAGTTGGTACCACACACACACACACACCACAGTACAACATGGAGCTGGACGTGGTGAGTTGGTACCACACACACACACACCACAGTACAACATGGAGCTGGACGTGGTGAGTTGGTACCACACACACACACACACACACCACAGTACAACATGGAGCTGGACGTGGTGAGTTGGTACCACACACACACACACACACACCACAGTACAACATGGAGCTGGACGTGGTGAGTTGGTACCACACACACACACACCACAGTACAACATGGAGCTGGTCGTGGTGAGTTGGTAACACACACACACACACACACACACACACATATCAGAGTACAACATGGAGCTGGACGTGGTGAGTTGGTCACACACATACACACACACACACATCACAGTACAACATGGAGCTGGACGTGGTGAGTTGGTAACACACACACACACACACATCACAGTACATCATGGGGCTGGAAGTGGTGAGTTGGTAACACACACACACACACACACACACACACACACACACACACACACACACACATCACAGAACAACATGGAGCTGGACGTGGTGAGTTGGTCACACACATACACACACACACACATCACAGTACAACATGGGGCTGGAAGTGGTGAGTTGGTAACATACACACACACACACACACACACACACACACACACACCACAGTACAACATGGAGCTGGACGTGGTGAGTTGGTACCACACACACACACACACACACACCACAGTACAACATGGAGCTGGACGTGGTGAGTTGGTACCACACACACACACACACACACACACATCACAGTACAACATGGAGCTGGAAGTGGTGAGTTGGTACCACACACACACACACATCACAGTACAACATGGAGCTGGAAGTGGTGAGTTGGTACCACACACACACACACACACACACACATCACAGTACAACATGGAGCTGGACGTGGTGAGTTGGTCACACACATACACACACACACACATCACAGTACAACATGGAGCTGGACGTGGTGAGTTGGTAACACACACACACACACACACACACACACACACACACATCACAGTACATCATGGGGCTGGAAGTGATGAGTTGGTAACACACACACACACACACACACACACACATCACAGAACAACATGGAGCTGGACGTGGTGAGTTGGTCACACACATACACACACACACACACACACACACACACACACACACACACACACACACACACACACACACACACACCACAGTACAACATGGGGCTGGAAGTGATGAGTTGGTAACACACACACACACACACACACACACACACCACAGTACAACATGGAGCTGGACGTGGTGAGTTGGTACCACACACACACACACACACATCACAGTACAACATGGAGCTGGACGTGGTGAGTTGGTACCACACACACACACACACATCACAGTACAACATGGAGCTGGACGTGGTGAGTTGGTACCACACACACACACACACACACCACAGTACAACATGGAGCTGGACGTGGTGAGTTGGTACCACACACACACACACCACAGTACAACATGGAGCTGGACGTGGTGAGTTGGTACCACACACACACACACCACAGTACAACATGGAGCTGTACGTGGTGAGTTGGTACCACACACACACACACACCACAGTACAACATGGAGCTGGACGTGGTGAGTTGGTACCACACACACACACACCACAGTACAACATGGAGCTGGACGTGGTGAGTTGGTACCACACACACACACATCACAGTACAACATGGAGCTGGACGTGGTGAGTTGGTACCACACACACACACACCACAGTACAACATGGAGCTGGATGTGGTGAGTTGGTACCACACACACACACACCACAGTACAACATGGAGCTGGACGTGGTGAGTTGGTAACACACACACACACACACACACACATATCAGAGTACAACATGGAGCTGGACGTGGTGAGTTGGTCACACACATACACACACACACACACACATCACAGTACAACATGGAGCTGGACGTGGTGAGTTGGTAACACACACACACACACATCACAGTACAACATGGGGCTGGAAGTGGTGAGTTGGTAACACACACACACACACACACATCACAGAACAACATGGAGCTGGACGTGGTGAGTTGGTCACACACATACACACACACACACACATCACAGTACAACATGGGGCTGGAAGTGGTGAGTTGGTAACACACACACACACACATCACAGTACAACATGGAGCTGGAAGTGGCGAGTATTACATTATCAATTCATATTTAATTTCTTAGCTAATAGCCACCTTTCTAGACAGCCAAGGCTTGTATTTACACATGTCTCTCTCTACCTCTCTGTCTGTCCTCCTGTAGGTGACGTCAGGGATGGTGATCAGCACGTTCCTGTCTGCCCCCATCATGTACGTGTCAGCCTGGCTCCTGACCATCCCCCTGATGAACCCCAAGCCACTGGTCACTGAGCTGCAGAATGTCAGCTTCAACATCAGCATCGTCAGCCTGGTCGCACTGGTGAGGGTTCTCTCTATTTCTGTTCTTATCTGTCTCTCTCTGTTTCTCTCTGTCTGTCTCTCTCTGTTTCTCTCTCTCTCTGTCTCTCTCTGTTTCTCTCTCTCTATTTCTGTTCTTATCTGTTTCTCTCTCTCTGTTTCTCTCTGTCTGTCTCTCTCTGTTTCTCTCTCTGTTTCTGTCTCTCTGTCTCTCTCTTTCTCTCTCTCTCTGTCTCTCTCTGTTTCTCTCTGTCTGTCTGTCTCTGTTTCTCTCTCTCTGTTTCTCTCTCTCTATTTCTGTTCTTATCTGTCTCTCTCTGTTTCTCTCTCGCTGTCTCTCTCTGTTTCTCTCTCGCTGTCTCTCTCTGTTTCTCTCTCGCTGTCTCTCTCTGTCTGTCTATCTCTCTCGCTCTCTCTACATGAAAGGCCAATGAAGAAGGCAGACTTTGACACTCTTTTCAATAGGCTTGGTTGTCCTCCATGTGTGGTCCTGTCTGACTTTAGCTGATTGAAGCAAGGGGTTGGTCAGGGCTTACTGACTCCATGGTGTTCATCAGGGCTTGCTGTATCCATGGTGTTGATCAGGGCTTGCTGTATCCATGGTGTTCATCAGGGCTTGCTGTATCCATGGTGTTCATCAGGGCTTACTGTATCCATGGTGTTCATCAGGGCTTGCTGTATCCATGGTGTTCATCAGGGCTTACTGTATCCATGGTGTTCATCAGGGCTTACTGTATCCATGGTGTTCATCAGGGCTTGCTGTATCCATGGTGTTGATCAGGGCTTGCTGACTCCATGGTGTTGATCAGGGCTTGCTGTATCCATGGTGTTGATCAGGGCTTGCTGTATCCATGGTGTTGATCAGGGCTTGCTGTATCCATGGTGTTCATCAGGGCTTACTGTATCCATGGTGTTCATCAGGGCTTGCTGTATCCATGGTGTTGATCAGGGCTTACTGACTCCATGGTGTTGGTCAGGGCTTACTGACTCCATGGTGTTCATCAGGGCTTACTGTATCCATGGTGTTGATCAGGGCTTACTGTATCCATGGTGTTGATCAGGGCTTACTGTATCCATGGTGTTGATCAGGGCTTACTGTATCCATGGTGTTGGTCAGGGCTTACTGACTCCATGGTGTTGGTCAGGGCTTACTGACTCCATGGTGTTCATCAGGGCTTACTGTATCCATGGTGTTCATCAGGGCTTACTGTATCCATGGTGTTGATCAGGGCTTACTGTATCCATGGTGTTGATCAGGGCTTACTGTATCCATGGTGTTGATCAGGGCTTACTGTATCCATGGTGTTGATCAGGGCTTGCTGTATCCATGGTGTTGATCAGGGCTTGCTGACTCCATGGTGTTTATCAGGGCTTACTGACTCCATGGTGTTGATCAGGGCTTGCCGTATCCATGGTGTTGATCAGGGCTTGCTGACTCCATGGTGTTTATCAGGGCTTGCTGTATCCATGGTGTTCATCAGGGCTTGCTGTATCCATGGTGTTGGTCAGGGCTTGCTGTATCCATGGTGTTGATCAGGGCTTGCTGTATCCATGGTGTTGATCAGGGCTTGCTGTATCCATGGTGTTGATCAGGGCTTGCTGTATCCATGGTGTTGATCAGGGCTTGCTGTATCCATGGTGTTGATCAGGGCTTGCTGTATCCATGGTGTTGATCAGGGCTTGCTGTATCCATGGTGTTGATCAGGGCTTGCTGTATCCATGGTGTTGATCAGGGCTTACTGTATCCATGGTGTTGATCAGGGCTTACTGTATCCATGGTGTTGATCAGGGCTTGCTGTATCCACGGTGTTGATCAGGGCTTGCTGTATCCATGGTGTTTATCAGGGCTTGCTGTATCCATGGTGTTTATCAGGGCTTGCTGTATCCATGGTGTAGATCAGGGCTTGCTGTATCCATGGTGTTGATCAGGGCTTGCTGTATCCATGGTGTTGATCAGGGCTTGCTGTATCCATGGTGTTGATCAGGGCTTGCTGTATCCATGGTGTTGATCAGGGCTTGCTGTATCCATGGTGTTGATCAGGGCTTGCTGTATCCATGGTGTTGATCAGGGCTTGCTGTATCCATGGTGTTGATCAGGGCTTGCTGTATCCATGGTGTTGATCAGGGCTTGCTGTATCCATGGTGTTGATCAGGGCTTGCTGTATCCATGGTGTTGATCAGGGCTTGCTGTATCCATGGTGTTGATCAGGGCTTGCTGTATCCATGGTGTTGATCAGGGCTTGCTGTATCCATGGTGTTGATCAGGGCTTGCTGTATCCATGGTGTTGATCAGGGCTTACTGTATCCATGGTGTTTATCAGGGCTTGCTGTATCCATGGTGTTTATCAGGGCTTGCTGTATCCATGGTGTAGATCAGGGCTTGCTGTATCCATGGTGTAGATCAGGGCTTGCTGTATCCATGGTGTTGATCAGGGCTTGCTGTATCCATGGTGTTGATCAGGGCTTGCTGTATCCATGGTGTTGATCAGGGCTTGCTGTATCCATGGTGTTTATCAGGGCTTGCTGTATCCATGGTGTTTATCAGGGCTTGCTGTATCCATGGTGTTTATCAGGGCTTGCTGTATCCATGGTGTTTATCAGGGCTTGCTGTATCCATGGTGTTTATCAGGGCTTGCTGTATCCATGGTGTTTATCAGGGCTTGCTGTATCCATGGTGTTTATCAGGGCTTGCTGTATCCATGGTGTTTATCAGGGCTTGCTGTATCCATGGTGTTGGTCAGGGCTTGCTGTATCCATGGTGTTGGTCAGGGCTTGCTGTATCCATGGTGTTGATCAGGGCTTGCTGTATCCATGGTGTTTATCAGGGCTTGCTGTATCCATGGTGTTTATCAGGGCTTGCTGTATCCATGGTGTTTATCAGGGCTTACTGTATCCATGGTGTTGGTCAGGGCTTGCTGTATCCATGGTGTTGATCAGGGCTTGCTGTATCCATGGTGTTGATCAGGGCTTGCTGTATCCATGGTGTTGATCAGGGCTTGCTGTATCCATGGTGTTGATCAGGGCTTGCTGTATCCATGGTGTTGATCAGGGCTTGCTGTATCCATGGTGTTGATCAGGGCTTGCTGTATCCATGGTGTTGATCAGGGCTTGCTGTATCCATGGTGTTGATCAGGGCTTACTGTATCCATGGTGTTGATCAGGGCTTGCTGTATCCACGGTGTTTATCAGGGCTTGCTGTATCCACGGTGTTTATCAGGGCTTGCTGTATCCACGGTGTTTATCAGGGCTTGCTGTATCCACGGTGTAGATCAGGGCTTGCTGTATCCACGGTGTTGATCAGGGCTTGCTGTATCCACGGTGTTGATCAGGGCTTGCTGTATCCACGGTGTTGATCAGGGCTTGCTGTATCCACGGTGTTGATCAGGGCTTGCTGTATCCATGGTGTTGATCAGGGCTTGCTGTATCCATGGTGTTGATCAGGGCTTGCTGTATCCATGGTGTTGATCAGGGCTTGCTGTATCCATGGTGTTGATCAGGGCTTGCTGTATCCATGGTGTTGATCAGGGCTTGCTGTATCCATGGTGTAGAATGCAGCTTTAATGATAGAGAATTCATACCAATGGCTTTTTAAAATTCTAATCTACTCTGCAAAGACTTTTGACTGAGTTGAGTGGGTTCAAGCTGTATTTAAACACTGGATACACTGAAACACATTGTGTTTGTGTTTGTAGGTGTGGACCATCGCTGTCATTCTCCTCAGTAAGAAGTTCAAGAGGCTCCCACACATGTTTTCTATGAACCTCTTCCTGGCACAGGTTATTACATATATATCCTTCATATACAGTACATTCTGAAAGGGTTATTACATATATCCTTCATATACAGGACATTCTGAAAGGGTTATTACATATGTCCTTCATATACAGGACATTCTGAAAGGGTTATTACATATGTCCTTCATATACAGGACATTCTGAAAGGGTTATTTCATATACAGTACATTCTAAAGGGTTATTACATATGTCCTTCATATACAGGACATTCTGAAAGTATTCAGACCCCTTGACTTGTTCCACATTTTGTTACATTACAACCTTATTCTAAAATGGATGAAAAATGTTTTTGCCTCATCAATCTACACACAATACCCCATAATGACAAAGCAAAAACTGTTTAGAAAAGAAGACGTTTTTAGAAAAAAAAAGCTCAAATGCAAATATCACATTTCCATAAGTATTCAGACTCTTTATTCAGTTCTTAGTTGAAGCACCGTTGGCAGCGATTACAGCCTTGAGTCTTCTGGGTATGACGCTACAAACATGGCACACCTGTATTTGGGGAGTTTCTCCCATTCTTCCCTGCAGATCCTCTCAAGCTCTGTCAGGTTGGATGGGGAGCATCGCACCACAGCTATTTTCAGGATTCCCCAGAGATGTTAGATCGGGTTCAAGTCCGGGCTCTGGCTGGGCTACTCAAGGACATCTCAGAGACTTGTCCCGAAGCCACTATTGCATTGTCTTGTCTGTGTGCTTAGGGTCGTTGTCCTATTGGAAGGTGAACCTTCGCCCCCAGTCTGAGGTCCTGAGCGCTCTGGAGCAGGTTTTCATTAAGGATCTCTCTGTGCTTTGCTCCGTTCATCTTTCCTTCGATCCTGACTAGTCTCTCAGCCGCTGCCACTGAAAAACATCCCCACAGCATGATGCTACCACCACCACTCTTCACCGTAGGGATGGTGCCAGGTTTCCTCCAGACATGATGCTACCACCACCACGCTTCACCGTAGGGATGGTGCCAGGTTTCCTCCAGACATGATACTACCACCACCACGCTTCACCGTAGGGATGGTGCCAGGTTTCCTCCAGACATGATACTACCACCACCACGCTTCACTGTAGGGATGGTGCCAGGTTTCCTCCAGACATGATACTACCACCACCACGCTTCACCGTAGGGATGGTGCCAGGTTTCCTCCAGACATGATACTACCACCACCACGCTTCACCGTAGGGATGGTGCCAGGTTTCCTCCAGACATGATACTACCACCACCACGCTTCACCGTAGGGATGGTGCCAGGTTTCCTCCAGACATGATACTACCACCACCACGCTTCACCGTAGGGATGGTGCCAGGTTTCCTCCAGATGTGATGCCACCACCACCATGCTTCACCGTAGGGATGGTGCCAGGTTTCCTCCAGAGGTGATGCTTGACATTCAGGCCAAAGTGTTCAATCTGGTTTCATTAGACCAGAGAATCTTGTTTCTCATGGTCTGAGAATCTTTAGGTGCCTTTTGACAAACTCCAAGCGAGCTGTCATGTGCCTTTTACTGAGAAGTGGCTTCTGTCTGGCCACTCTACCATAAAGGCCTGATTGGTGGAGTGTTGCAGAGATGGTTGTCCTTCTGGAAGGTTCTCCCACCTCCACAGAGGAACTCTGGAGCTCTGTCATAGTGACCTTCGGGTTCTTGGTCACCTTTCTGACCAAGGCCCTTCTCCCCCGATTGCTTAGTTTGACTGAGCAGCCAGCTCTAGGAAGAGTCTTGGTGGTTCCAAACTTCTTCCATTTAAGAATGATGGAGGCCACTGTGTTCTTAGGGCCCTTCAATGCTGCAGACATGTTTTGGTACCCTTCCCCAGATCTGTGCCTCGACACAATCCTATCTGAGCTCCATTGATAAGTCCTTTGACCTCAAGGCTTGGTTTTTGCTTTGACATGCACTGTCATCTGTGGGACTTTATATAGACAGGTGTGTGCCTTTCCAAATCATGTCAAATCAATTGAATTTACCACAGGTGGACTCCAATCAAGTTGTAGAAACATCTCAAGGATGATCAATGGAAACAAGATGCACCTAAGCTCAATTTAGCTTCTCATAGCAAAGGGTCTGAATACTTATGTAAATAAGGTAATACATTTGCAAACATTTCTAAAAACCTGTTTTTCACTTTATCATTATGGGCTATTGTGTGTCGATATATTAGGAAAAAATGGAATTGAATGCATTTTAGAATAAGTCTAACTTAACAAAATGTGGAAAAGGTTAAGGGGTCTGAATACTTTACGAAGGCACTGTACATAATGTTTTCTATATTCTATACAGTTGAAGTCGGAAGTTTACATACACTTAGGTTAGAGTCATTAACTCGTTTTTCAACCACAAATTTCTTGTTAACAAACTATAGTTTTGGCAAGTCGGTTAGGACATCTACTTTGTGCATGACACAAGTAATTTTTCCAACAATTGTTTACAGACAGATTATTTCACTTATAATTCACTGTATCACAATTCCAGTGGGTCAGAAGTTTATATACACTAAGTTGACTGTGCCTTTAAACAGCTTGGAAAATTCCTGAAAATTGTCATGACTTTAGAAGCTTCTGATAGGCTAATTGACATAATTTGAGTCAATTGGAGGTTTACCTGTAGATGTATGTCAAGGCCTACCTTCAAACTCAGTGTCTCTTTGCTTGACATCATGGGAAAATGTTTAAAAAATCAGCCAAGACCTCAGAAAAACAATTGTAGACCTCCACATGTCTGGCTCATTATGGGAGCCATTTCCAAAAACCTGAAGGTGCCACCTTCAGGAAACAAGTACAAATGTATCTATATCCACAGTAAAACAAGTCCTATATCGACATAACCTGAAAGGCCGCTCAGCAAGGAAGAAGCCACTGCTCCAAAACGGCCATAAAAAAGCCAGACTACGGTTTGCAACTTCACATGGGGACAAAGATCGTACTTTTTGAAGAAATGTCCTCTGGTCTGATGAAACAAAAATAGAACTGTTTGGCCATAATGACCATCGTTATGTTTGGAGGAAAAGGGGGGATGCTTGCATGCTGAAGAACACCATCCCAACCGTGAATCACGGGGGTGGCATCATCATGTTGTGGGGGTGCTTTGCTGCAGGAGGGACTGGTGCACTTCACTAAATAGATGGCATCATGAGGAAAAACAATTATGTGGATATATTGAAGCAATATCTCAAGACATCAGAAGTTAAAGCTTGGTCGCAAATGGGTCTCCCAAATGGGCAATGACCCCAAGCGTACTTCCAAAGTTGTGGCAAAATGGCTTAAGGACAACAAAGTCGAGGGATTGGAGTTGCCATCACAAAGCCCTGACCTCAATCCTACTCGAAACATTTGACGCAAGTTAAACAATTTAAAGGCAATGCTACCAAATACTAATTGATTGTATGTAAACTTCTGACCCACTGGGGATGTGAAAGAAATAAAAACTGAAATAAATCATTCTCTTTACTATTATTCTGACATTCTACATTCTTACAATAAAGTGGTGATCCTAACTGACCTTAGACAGGGAGTTTTATACTAGGATTAAATGTCAGGAATTGTGAAACGACGTTTTTAAATGTATGTAAACTTCCGAATTCAACTGTACACAAGTGATATATAGTAATGTGTCTCTCCTTGTCCCTGTAGTTCCTAGTGTGTGTCGGTATGATCCTGTGGAACTTGATATATAGTAATGTGTCTCTCCTTGTCCCTGTAGTTCCTAGTGTGTGTCGGTATGATCCTGTGGAACTTCGTAGTGAAGCAGGAGGACATCTTGGGACAGGTGTTGACATTCACACTGCTCTATGGGTCACTCTACAGCACATATGTCTGGACTGGTATGTACCATGTGTCTGGACTGGTATGTACCATGTGTCTGGACTGGTATGTACCATGTGTCTGGACTGGTATGTACCATGCGTGTCTGGACTGGTATGTACAGTATGTGTCTGGACTGGTATGTACCATGTGTCTGGACTGGTATGTACCGTATGTGTCTGGACTGGTATGTACCATGCGTGTCTGGACTGGTATGTACCGTGTGTGTCTGGACTGGTATGTACCGTGTGTGTCTGGGCTGGTATGTACCGTGTGTGTCTGGACCGGTATGTACCGTGTGTGTCTGGACCGGTATGTACCGTGTGTGTCTGGACCGGTATGTACCGTGTGTGTCTGGACCGGTATGTACCGTGTGTGTCTGGACCGGTATGTACCGTGTGTGTCTGGACCGGTATGTACCGTGTGTGTCTGGACCGGTATGTACAGTGCGTCTGGACCGGTATGTACCGTGTGTCTGGACCGGTATGTACCGTGTGTCTGGACCGGTATGTACCGTGTGTCTGGGCCGGTATGTGCCGTGTGTCTGGGCCGGTATGTGCCGTGTGTCTAGTCCGGTATGTACCGCATGTGTGTCTGGACTGGTATGTACCGCATGTGTGTCTGGACTGGTATGTACCGCGTGTGAGTCTGGACTGGTATGTACCGCGTGTGTGTCTGGACTGGTATGTACCGCGTCTCTGGACTTGTACGTACCGCGTGCGAGTCTGGGCTGGTATGTACCGCGTGTGTGTCTGGACTGGTATGTACCGTGTGTGTCTTGACTGGTATGTGCCGTGTGCCGTACTGTGTACTATGTGCCGTACTGTATCTGGTATGTGCCACGTGTCTGGGCTGTTATGTACCGTGTGTCTGGACTTGTATGTACCACGTGCGAGTCTGGACTTGTATGTACCGTGTGTGTGTCTGGACTGGTATGTTGTACTGTATCTGGTATGTACCGTGTGTCTGGACTTGTATGTACCGTGTGTGAGTCTGGGCTGGTATGTACCACGTGCGAGTCTGGGCTGGTATGTACCACGTGCGTGTCTGGACTGGTATGTGCCGCGTGTCTGGACTTGTATGTACCGTGTGTCTGGACTTGTATGTGCCGCGTGCATGTCTGGACTGGTATGTATTGTGTGTATGGACTGGTATGTGCCGTGTGTTTGGACTTGTATGTACCGCGTGCGAGTCTGGGCTGGTATGTACCGCGTGTGAGTTTGGACTTGTATGTACCGTGTGTGTGTCTGGACTGGTATGTACCGCATCTCTCGACTTGTATGTACCACGTGCGAGTCTGGGCTGGTATGTACCGTTTGTGTGTCTGGACTTGTATGTATCGCGTGCGTGTCTGGACTGGTATGTACCGTGTGTCTGGACTGGTATGTACCGCGTGTGTGTCTGGACTGGTATGTTGTACTGTATCTGGTATGTACCGTGTCTCTGGACTTGTATGTACCGTGTGTGAGTCTGGGCTGGTATGTACCGCGTGTGTGTCTGGACTGGTATGTACCGTGTGTGTGTCTGGACTGGTATGTGCAGCGTGTCTGGACTGTTATGTACCGTGTGTCTGGACTTGTATGTACCGCGTGTGAGTCTGGACTTGTATGTACCGCGTGTGAGTCTGGACTGGTATGTACCGCGTGTGTGTCTGGACTGGTATGTACCGTGTGTGTCTGGACTTGTATGTGCCGCGTGTCTGGACTTGTATGTACCGCGCGTGAGTCTGGGCTGGTATGTACCGCGTGTGTGTCTGGACTGGTATGTACCGCATGTGTGTCTGGACTGGTATGTGCCGCGTGTCTGGACTGTTATGTACCGTGTGTCTGGACTTGTATGTACCGTGTGCGTGTCTGGACTGGTATGTACCGCGTGCGTGTCTGGACTTGTATGTACCGCGTGTGAGTCTGGACTGGTATGTTGTACTGTATCTGGTATGTGCCGTGTGTCTGGACTGGTATGTACCGTGTGTCTGGACTGGTATGTGCCGTGTGTCTGGACTGGTATGTACCGTGTGTCTGGACTGGTATGTGCCGTGTGTCTGGACTGGTATGTTGTACTGTATCTGGTATGTACCGTGTGTCTGGACTGGTATGTACCGTGTGTCTGGACTGGTATGTACCGTGTGTCTGGACTGGTATGTACCGTGTGTCTGGACTGGTATGTACCGTGTGTCTGGACTGGTATGTACCGTGTGTCTGGACTGGTATGTGCCGTGTGTCTGGACTGGTATGTACCGTGTGTCTGGACTGGTATGTACCGTGTGTCTGGACTGGTATGTACCGTGTGTCTGGACTGGTATGTACCGTGTGTCTGGACTGGTATGTACCGCGTGTCTGGACTGGTATGTACCGCGTGTCTGGACTGGTATGTACCGTGTGTCTGGACTGGTATGTACCGTGTGTCTGGACTGGTATGTACCGTGTGTCTGGACTGGTATGTACCGTGTGTCTGGACTGGTATGTACCGTGTGTCTGGACTGGTATGTACAGTATGTGTCTGTGGAATAACCCTGAGTTGGTTCTGTCTGGGTCTGACTATAGTTCTCATTCCTCTCTATTTGGTTCTGTCTGGGTCTGACTATAGGTCTCATTCCTCTCTATTTGGTTCTGTCTGGGTCTGACTATAGGTCTCATTCCTCTCTGTTTGGTTCTGACCAAGAAGGACAATTTTCTGAGGATTCCACCTTGGGTCTTCATGGTCTTTGGCTGGGGGTACGTCGTGTGTGTGTGTGTGTGTGTGTGAAACAGTGTATTGTATGTTTGTGTTCCTCAAACCTAACCTTACAGTGTTGTTCTCTTCCACAGCATACCGTTCCTCATCCTTGGAGGTCTGCTCCTGGCAGGAGAGAGGATGCCTGATACTGTAGACTCTGCCTTCTTCTATGGCAGGGCTCAGGTGAGAGGATGCCTGATACTATAGACTCTGCCTTCTTCTATGGCAGGGCTCAGGTGAGAGGATGCCTGATACTGTAGACTCTGCCTTCTTCTATGACAGGGCTCAGGAGAGAGGATGCCTGATACTGTAGACTCTGCCTTCTTCTATGGCAGGGCTCAGGTGAGAGGATGCCTGATACTGTAGACTCTGCCTTCTTCTATGGCAGGGCTCAGGTGAGAGGATGCCTGATACTGTAGACTCTGCCTTCTTCTATGGCAGGGCTCAGGAGAGAGGATGCCTGATACTGTAGACTCTGCCTTCTTCTATGGCAGGGCTCAGGAGAGAGGATGCCTGATACTGTAGACTCTGCCTTCCTCTATGGCAGGGCTCAGGTGAGAGGATGCCTGATACTGTAGACTCTGCCTTCTTCTATGGCAGGGCTCAGGTGAGAGGATGCCTGATACTGTAGACTCTGCCTTCTTCTATGGCAGGGCTCAGGAGAGAGGATGCCTGATACTGTAGACTCTGCCTTCTTCTATGGCAGGGCTCAGGAGAGAGGATGCCTGATACTGTAGACTCTGCCTTCTTCTATGGCAGGGCTCAGGAGAGAGGATGCCTGATACTGTAGACTCTGCCTTCTTCTATGGCAGGGCTCAGGTGAGAGGATGCCTGATACTGAAGACTCTGCATTCTTCTATGGCAGGGCTCAGGTGAGAGGATGCCTGATACTGTAGACTCTGCCTTCTTCTATGGCAGGGCTCAGGAGAGAGGATGCCTGATACTGTAGACTCTGCCTTCTTCTATGGCAGGGCTCAGGAGAGAGGATGCCTGATACTGTAGACTCTGCCTTCTTCTATGGCAGGGCTCAGGAGAGAGGATGCCTGATACTGTAGACTCTGCCTTCTTCTATGGCAGGGCTCAGGAGAGAGGATGCCTGATACTGTAGACTCTGCCTTCTTCTATGGCAGGGCTCAGGAGAGAGGATGCCTGATACTGTAGACTCTGCCTTCTTCTATGGCAGGGCTCAGGAGAGAGGATGCCTGATACTGTAGACTCTGCCTTCTTCTATGGCAGGGCTCAGGTGAGAGGATGCCTGATACTGTAGACTCTGCCTTCTTCTATGGCAGGGCTCAGGTGAGAGGATGCCTGATACTGTAGACTCTGCCTTCTTCTATGGCAGGGCTCAGGAGAGAGGATGCCTGATACTGTAGACTCTGCCTTCTTCTATGGCAGGGCTCAGGAGAGAGGATGCCTGATACTGTAGACTCTGCCTTCTTCTATGGCAGGGCTCAGGAGAGAGGATGCCTGATACTGTAGACTCTGCCTTCTTCTATGGCAGGGCTCAGGTGAGAGGATGCCTGATACTGTAGACTCTGCCTTCTTCTATGGCAGGGCTCAGGAGAGAGGATGCCTGATACTGTAGACTCTGCCTTCTTCTATGGCAGGGCTCAGGTGAGAGGATGCCTGATACTATAGACTCTGCCTTCTATGGCAGGGCTCAGGAGAGAGGATGCCTGATACTATAGACTCTGCCTTCTTCTATGGCAGGGCTCAGGTGAGAGGATGCCTGATACTATAGACTCTGCCTTCTATGGCAGGGCTCAGGAGAGAGGATGCCTGATACTATAGACTCTGCCTTCCTCTATGGCAGGGCTCAGGAGAGAGGATGCCTGATACTATAGACTCTGCCTTCTATGGCAGGGCTCAGGAGAGAGGATGCCTGATACTAATAGACTCTGCCTTCCTCTATGGCAGGGCTCAGGAAAGGGGCCACCTGTGATTTTAGTTTACTGGAATACAGATCCACTGTATAGTTCTCCCTGAGTTGACTACACTTTACAGATCTGGAGCCAGTCCTAAAGGTTTTACACATCACACACAGGGAAGCTAGAAACCATTATACACAGGCAGTTAGAAAAGCCAAGGCTAGCTTTTTCAAGCAGAAATTTGCTTCCTGCAACACTAACTCAAAAAAGTTCTGGGACACTGTAAAGTCCATGGAGACTCCTCCCAGCTGCCCACTGCACTGAAGATAGGAAACACTGTCACCACTGATAAATCCACCATAATTGAGAATTTCAATAAGCATTTTTCTACGGCTGGCCATGCTTTCCACCTGGCTACTCCTACCCCGGACAACAGCACTGCACCCCCAACAGCAACTCGCCCAAGCCTTCCCCATTTCTCCTTCTCCCAAATCCATTCAGCTGATGTTCTGAAAGAGCTGCAAAATCTGGACCCCTACAAATCAGCCGGGCTAGACAATCTGGACCCTTTCTTTCTAAAATTATCTGCCGAAATTGTTGCCACCCCTATTACTAGCCTGTTCAACCTCTCTTTCGTGTCGTCTGAGATTCCCAAAGATTGGAAAGCAGCTGCGGTCATCCCCCTCTTCAAAGGGGGGGACACTCTTGACCCAAACTGCTACAGACCTATATCTATCCTACCGTGCCTTTCTAAGGTCTTCGAAAGCCAAGTCAACAAACAGATTACCGACCATTTCGAATCTCACCATACCTTCTCTGCTATGCAATCTGGTTTCAGAGCTGGTCATGGGTGCACCTCAGCCACGCTCAAGGTCCTAAACGATATCTTAACCGCCATCGATAAGAAACATTACTGTGCAGCCGTATTCATTGATCTGGCCAAGGCTTTCGACTCTGTCAGTCACCATATCCTCATCGGCAGACTCGACAGCCTTGGTTTCTCAAATGATTTCCTCGCCTGGTTCACCAACTACTTCTCTGATAGAGTTCAGTGTGTCAAATCGTAGGGTCTGCTGTCCGGACCTCTGGCAGTCTCTATGGGGGTGCCACAGGGTTCAATTCTTGGACCGACTCTCTTCTCTGTATACATCAATGAGGTCGCTCTTGCTGCTGGTGAGTCCCTGATCCACCTCTACGCAGACGACACCATTCTGTATACTTCCGGCCCTTCTTTGGACACTGTGTTAACAACCCTCCAGGCAAGCTTCAATGCCATACAACTCTCCTTCCGTGGTCTCCAATTGCTCTTAAATACAAGTAAAACTAAATGCATGCTCTTCAACCGATCGCTACCTGCACCTACCCGCCTGTCCAACATCACTACTCTGGACGGCTCTGACTTAGAATACGTGGACAACTACAAATACTTAGGTGTCTGATTAGACTGTAAACTCTCCTTCCAGACCCATATCAAACATCTCCAATCCAAAGTTAAATCTAGAATTGGCTTCCTATTTCGCAACAAAGCATCCTTCACTCATGCTGCCAAACATACCCTTGTAAAACTGACCATCCTACCAATCCTCGACTTTGGCGATGTCATTTACAAAATAGCCTCCCTACTCAACAAATTGGATGCAGTCTATCACAGTGCAATCCGTTTTATCACCAAAGCCCCATATACTACCCACCATTGCGACCTGTACGCTCTCGTTGGCTGGCCCTCGCTTCATACTCGTCGCCAAACCCACTGGCTCCATGTCATCTACAAGACCCTGCTAGGTAAAGTCCCCCCTTATCTCAGCTCACTGGTCACCATAGCATCTCCCACCTGTAGCACACGCTCCAGCAGGTATATCTCTCTAGTCACCCCCAAAACCAATTCTTTCTTTGGCCGCCTCTCCTTCCAGTTCTCTGCTGCCAATGACTGGAACGAACTACAAAAATCTCTGAAACTGGAAACACTTATCTCCCTCACTAGCTTTAAGCACCAACTGTCAGAGCAGCTCACAGATTACTGCACCTGTACATAGCCCACCTATAATTTAGCCCAAACAACTACCTCTTTCCCAACTGTATTTAATTTTTATTTATTTATTTATTTTGCTCCTTTGCACCCCATTATTTTTATTTCTACTTTGCACATTCTTCCATTGCAAAACTACCATTCCAGTGTTTTACTTGCTATATTGTATTTACTTTGCCATCATGGCCTTTACCTCCCTTCTCACCTCATTTGCTCACATTGTATATAGACTTGTTTCTACTGTATTATTGACTGTATGTTTGTTTTACTCCATGTGTAACTCTGTGTCGTTGTATCTGTCGAACTGCTTTGCTTTATCTTGGCCAGGTCGCAATTGTAAATGAGAACTTGTTCTCAACTTGCCTACCTGGTTAAATAAAGGTGTTCTCAACTAGCCTACCTGGTTAAATAAAGGTGTTCTCAACTAGCCTACCTGGTTAAATAAAGGTGTTCTCAACTAGCCTACCTGGTTAAATAAAGGTGTTCTCAACTTGCCTACCTGGTTAAATAAAGGTGTTCTCTACTAGCCTACCTGGTTAAATAAAGGTGTTCTCAACTAGCCTACCTGGTTAAATAAAGGTGTTCTCAACTAGCCTACCTGGTTAAATAAAGGTGTTCTCAACTAGCCTACCTGGTTAAATAAAGGTGTTCTCAACTAGCCTACCTGGTTAAATAAAGGTGTTCTCAACTAGCCTACCTGGTTAAATAAAGGTGTTCTCAACTAGCCTACCTGGTTAAATAAAGGTGAAATAAATAAAATTTAAAAAAATAAAACATAGATCTGGAGCCAGTCCTAAAGGTTTTACACATCACATAGATCTGGAGCCAGTCCTAAAGGTTTTACACATCACATAGATCTGGAGCCAGTCCTAAAGGTTTTACACATCACATAGATCTGGAGCCAGTCCTAAAGGTTTTACACATCACATAGATCTGGAGCCAGTCCTAAAGGTTTTACACATCACATAGATCTGGAGCCAGTCCTAAAGGTTTTACACATCACATAGATCTGGAGCCAGTCCTAAAGGTTTTACACATCACATAGATCTGGAGCCAGTCCTAAAGGTTTTACACATCACATAGATCTGGAGCCAGTCCTAAAGGTTTTACACATCACATAGATCTGGAGCCAGTCCTAAAGGTTTTACACATCACATAGATCTGGAGCCAGTCCTAAAGGTTTTACACATCACATAGATCTGGAGCCAGTCCTAAAGGTTTTACACATCACATAGATCTGGAGCCAGTCCTAAAGGTTTACCGCTCTCTCTTTCCCCTCTCTCAGATCATCAGTACTGCAGTAGTAGTCTCCTGCAGCATCTTGGTAGGTGGTTTCTCTCTGATGGGTCTCAGCCAGGGCACCAAGGAGAACCAGAACTACCAAGTCCTGGAGAGAGCCTCCAACACAGGTACTATAGAGGACCTGAGGCCCCCTGGACACCAGGAGGACCAGAACTACCAATCCCTGGAGAGAGCCTCCAACACAGGTACTATAGAGGACCTGAGGCCCCCTGGACACCAGGAGGACCAGAACTACCAATCCCTGGAGAGAGCCTCCAACACAGGTACTATAGAGGACCTGAGGCCCCCTGGACACCAGGAGGACCAGAACTACCAATCCCTGGAGAGAGCCTCCAACACAGGTACTATAGAGGACCTGAGGCCCCCTGGACACCAGGAGGACCAGACCCCCCCACTGGAGCCCTCAGCACCAGAGACCAGCAACAACAGTGGTAGCTCACTAGACACATTATTGTTTGTTCTAGTTCTGTAAACTTGGGTGCTTTGGTTTACTGGGGATTTCGTATGTAAAACCTTAAATTGCCAACCTAAACATATTGTTAAAAACCATGAGTAGTTTGATTTAACTCAGAACTGTGTCTGTGTGTTGTTGTTGTGTTCCACCCAGACTGTTGTAGCTGTACACAGCCCGTGCCCGACATGATCAATGGCGCCACCAGGAACGACACTCCCACGTCTCTAACAGGTACAGGAACACAACGTGAATGACTACAGCTCTGGTTGGAGTTGTGTTCTAGGTTTATGGGCTGATACTTCGGGCCGTGCTGACCTGTTGTGTCCACTGTGGCTTGTGTTGACTGTGATGCTGTTGCAAAACGTTTTGCTACGGTGTGCACTAATGAATACAACCCTGTTGACTTGTTGTACTGTACCCTCCAGGCCAGTGTGGGGCGCTGTGTGAAACCCAGCAGCAGCCGTGTAGTCCACCGGTCCAGGATGACAGACAGCTGGTCAGACATGTCCTGTTGTGTCTACTCCTCATAGTTTCCCTGCTGGCTGTGAGTGTTATCTATGGTTCTGTTCTGCTCTGTTCTACTCTATTCTGTTCTACTCTATTCTGTTCTACTCTATTCTGTTCTACTCTATTCTGTTACATTCTACTCTACTCTGTTCTGCTCTGTTCTATTCTGTTCTACTCTATTCTGTTCTACTCTATTCTGTTACATTCTACTCTACTCTGTTCTGCTCTGTTCTATTCTGTTCTACTCTATTCTGTTCTACTCTATTCTGTTCTACTCTATTCTGTTCTACTCTATTCTGTTCTGTTCTATTCTACTCTACTCTATTCTGTTCTATTCTGCTCTGCTCTGTTCTACTCTGTTCAATTCTGTTCTACTCTATTCTGTTCTACTCTATTCTGTTCTACTCTATTCTGTTCTACTCTATTCTACTCTATTCTGTTCTACTCTATTCTGTTCTACTCTATTCTACTCTACTCTATTCTACTCTGTTCTACTCTATTCTACTCTATTCTGTTCTATTCTACTCTACTCTATTCTATTCTACTCTGTTCTACTCTATTCTACTCTGTTCTACTCTATTCTATTCTGTTCTACTCTATTCTGTTCTACTCTGTTCAATTCTGTTCTGTTCAATTCTGTTCTACTGTTCTATTCTTTTATTGCTTGGCCGTGTCCCCTTTCTCTACCTACCCTTGTCCCTGAAGTGTGCACTAGTTCACTCCAATCTCAAACCTCTTCCCTGAATCGGCACTTGTTAACTCTGAAGTGTGCACTTCTCATTCCCCCTCTCTCATGTCTTTCAGAACCTGTCCAGTTGTCTATGGTGGTTGTTCAACCAGGACCCTGGTAGACTGTACCTGGAGCTGCAGTTCTTCTGTGCTGTGGCCAACTATGGACAGGTACGCTCTCGTGTCTATTAGATCATGAGTATAGAAAGGGATTTTACTGTTGCTTACTTTACCTCTCATGTTTCTCAGGGCTTCATTTCGTTTGGTATCTTTGGCCTGGACAGGCATCTGATCATTCTGCCATTCAAGAAGAGGTGAGCTAGGAACTAGGTACTTACTTCAGAGAGCATAGTGCATCGTTGTATTGTCCTAACATCAGCACCTCCTGTATGTTGTATAGTCCCAATATCAGCACCTCCTGTATGTTGTATTGTCCCAACATCAGCACCTCCTGTATGTTATATTGTCCCAACATCAGCACCTCCTGTATGTTGTATTGTCCCAACATCAGTACCTCCTGTATGTTGTATTGTCCCAACATCAGCACCTCCTGTATGTTATATTGTCCCAACATCAGCACCTCCTGTATGTTGTATTGTCCCAACATCAGTACCTCCTGTATGTTGTATTGCCCCAACATCAGCACCTCCTGTATGTTGTATTGTCCCAACATCATCACCTCCTCCTGTATGTTGTATTGTCCCAATATCAGCACCTCCTGTATGTTGTATTGTCCCAACATCAGCACCTCCTGTATGTTGTATTGTCCCAAAGTCAGCACAAGGCCTGATCTAAGTCAGACTTGCCTGAGCCAGGTAGTGTGGCTGTAGAAGATGTGGTTGTTCTGCCCTCTAAGGGGCCTGTGTGTGTCCTGTCCCCCAGGTTAGTGAGCCTATGGCAGGGCAGGGAGAGTGAGGAGGAGCCCCCCTCTGTGGTTCCAGAGGAGATCAGGCTGACCTGCACTCAGTTTGTCCGCTATCATAAAGACCAGTGTGTTCAGGACATAGTGCCCATCAGAAGGTAGGCCACAACATAAACATCAATTATCATTTATTTCATTTATTTATCATTTTTTGTAGCATGATTTCACTCCCAGGACACGTCTGATTGGTGCAGAATCAAAGCTCTAGAATCTATATTAAAACCGTTGACTTGGGTCTCTCGAGTGTCACAGCGGTGTAAGACACTCCGTCACAGTGCTAGCTGTGTCACTACAGATCCTGGTTCGATCCCAGGCTGTGTTGCAGCCGGCCGCGACCGGGAGACCCATGAGGCGGCACACAATTGGCCAGGCGTCGTCCGGGTTAGGGGAGGGTTTGGCCGGCAGGGATGTCCTTGTCCCATCGTGCTCTAGTGACTCCTGTGGCGGGCCGGGCGTAGTGCACGCTGACACGGTCGCCAGTTGTACGGTGTTTCCTCCGACACATTGGTGCGGCTGGCTTCCGGGTTAAGCGAGCAGTGTGTCAAGAAGCAGTGCGGCTTGGCAGGGTTGTGTTTCACCTCTCCAGAGTCCGTACGGGAGTTGCAGCGATGGGACAAGACTGTAACTACCAATTTGGATATCACAAAATATGGGAAGAAAAGGAGTAGAATGATTTTAAAAAATTAAAAAATACAATAGAAAAAGAAACCGTTGACTGTTAAATGCTACTGCGTGTGCAGATCTAGTAATCCATAACTAGCATGTTACCTACGAGTTGAACTCGTTCTCTACTAACATCCTCTCTATGCATGGCCTAGGATTTTACCCCAGATAATATCTTGCATGTTTCTACCACTAATCCTGTCTTTAGAAATGCATTATTGTATTGTACACTCTGTGAACGGACTGAACCTACCACAGTCTTCTTCGTTGGTAATGCATTATTGTATACTGAACGAACTGAACCTACCACAGTCTTCTTCGTTGGTAATGCATTATTGTACACTCTGTGAACGGACTGAACCTACCACAGTCTTCTTCGTTGGTAATGCATTATTGTACACTCTGTGAACGGACTGAACCTACCACAGTCTTCTTCGTTGGTAATGCATCATTGTACACTCTGAACGGACTGAACCTACCACAGTCTTCTTCGTTGGTAATGCATTATTGTACACTCTGAACGGACTGAACCTACCACAGTCTTCTTCACTGGTAATGCATTCTGGTTTTGGAGTGGTACACAATCCTGGTAGCTACTTTTTACCTTCTTGACTTCCTGTTTCTCTTACGGAACTCTCATCCTCACTAGCACTCCTTTTCTCTCTCTGTTCTCCTTTCTCCTCTTCCTTCATATCTCCACCCTAGTGCTTCTGGGGAAAGCCTGAACAACGGGACAGTAGCTGAATCCTTCCTTTGATACGCAGGTGTGAGGGAGACAGGGTTCAGGAGAGGGAGCGCTCCAGGGAGAGACCTGGTCAGGGGACTTATCCTCCATCCCAGGCCCAGACTCAGGCCACTTTCCTGGGCAGTGATCTAGTGGACTGGCTGGTGAGGGTGGGTCTGACCCGGGACAGGAGGGAAGCCCAGCTCTATGGGGCTCAGCTCCAGCAAGGAGGGATACTGCAACACCTCACACACCAGTTTGGCTTCAAGGACGACACCCTCCTACACTACCGCTTCACTGAGAGGAGCTGGACGCCACCGATGGAAAGGAACAGCATTATGCCTCCTGTGGCCATGTAATGTTCCCAGAGGAGGAGGGGGGGGGGGGGGGGGGGGGGGGGGAATTACTATTCAGCATTAGGCCTCCTGTGGCCATGTAATGTTCCCAGAGAGGGAGGGGGGGGGGGGGGGGATTACTATTCAGCAGTGTTGTTGTCAAGTCCTAAACCTTGACTCCTAAGTCATGGATTAGAATATTACAACACTGCTATTCAGTGAGATGAAACATTCAGATGGAAATATAATGAGATAGAGCTGACACCATTTAGCATTCCCATTTCCACATATCAGACAATCATATCTGTTCTGTGTCATACATTTCTATCTGAACATTTTTGTAACGTTTGCACCCTCCTGAATGAACCCAATAAGAAAGAAAGATGGCGGGCTTCATCCAGGCTCTGATCAAGAGTAGTGCACTATGAAGGGAACAGGGCTCTGGTCAAGAGTAGTGCACTATGAAGGGAACAGGGCTCTGATCAAGAGTAGTGCACTGTGGAGGGAACAGGGCTCTGATCAAGAGTAGTGCACTATGAAGGGAACAGGGCTCTGGTCGAGAGTAGTGCACTATGAAGGGAATAGGGCTCTGGTCAAGAGTAGTGCACTATGAAGGGAACAGGGCTCTGGTCGAGAGTAGTGCACTATGAAGGGAATAGGGCTCTGGTCAAGAGTAGTGCACTATGAAGGGAACAGGGCTCTGGTCGAGAGTAGTGCACTATGAAGGGAATAGGGCTCTGGTCAAGAGTAGTGCACTATGAAGGGAACAGGGCTCTGGTCAAGAGTAGTGCACTATGAAGGGAATAGGGCTCTGGTCAAGAGTAGTGCACTATGAAGGGAACAGGGCTCTGGTCAAGAGTAGTGCACTATGAAGGGAACAGGGCTCTGGTCAAGAGTAGTGCACTATGAAGGGAACAGGGCTCTCGTCAAGAGTAGTGCACTGTGGAGGGAACAGGGCTCTGGTCAAGAGTAGTGCACTGTGAAGGGAACAGGGCTCTGGTCAATGAAGGGAATAGTGTGCCATTTAAGTGGCCGGTGTGTGCATCCTGAGTCAGCTACTATCCCAGCTGAACCAATCAAATCCACAACCAGCTCCAGTATCACAGAGAGACTTCTTTGCATGACATAGAGAAGTCTGCACTGACTGAAATGTTGCACTGAGACTATTCAACTATTTCATATGCAACTGAACTGCCGTGTTGTTTTGTAAGACGTCTGTAATACTGTTGTAATGGACTTGAACGTCCGTGAAGATTTAAACGTCTTTCCACTGTTATGTTACGCAGTACGGTCAGCCTGTCTGGCTCAGCTAAGACCAAGCTGTACCAGTACCAGTACAGTCAGACTGTCTGGCTCAGCTAAGACCAAGCTGTACCAGTACAGTCAGCCTGTTTGGCTCAACTAAGACCAAGCTGTACCAGTACAGTCAGCCTGTCTGACTCAACTAAGACCAAGCTGTACCAGTACGGTTAGCCTGTCTGGCTCAACTAAGACCAAGCTGTACCAGTACAGTCAGCCTGTCTGACTCAACTAAGACCAAGCTGTACCAGTACAGTCAGCCTGTCTGACTCAACTAAGACCAAGCTGTACCAGTACAGTCAGCCTGTCTGACTCAACTAAGACCAAGCTGTACCAGTACGGTTAGCCTGTCTGGCTCAACTAAGACCAAGCTGTACCAGTACCAGTACGGTCAGCCTGTCTGGCTCAACTAAGACCAAGCTGTACCAGTACCAGTACGGTCAGCCTGTCTGACTCAACTAAGACCAAGCTGTACCAGTACCAGTACGGTCAGCCTGTCTGGCTCAACTAAGACCAAGCTGTACCAGTACGGTCAGCCTGTCTGGCTCAACTAAGACCAAGCTGTACCAGTACGGTCAGCCTGTCTGACTCAACTAAGACCAAGCTGTACCAGTACGGTCAGCCTGTCTGGCTCAACTAAGACCAAGCTGTACCAGTACGGTCAGCCTGTCTGGCTCAACTAAGACCAAGCTGTACCAGTACGGTCAGCCTGTCTGGCTCAACTAAGACCAAGCAGTACCAGTACGGTCAGCCTGTCTGGCTCAACTAAGACCAAGCTTTAGCAGTACGGTCAGCCTGTCTGGCTCAACTAAGACCAAGCTTTAGCAGTACCAGTACGGTCAGCCCGTCTGGCTCAACTAAGACCAAGCTTTAGCAGTACCAGTACGGTCAGCCCGTCTGGCTCAACTAAGACCAAGCTTTAGCAGTACCAGTACGGTCAGCCTGTCTGACTCAACTAAGACCAAGCTGTACCAGTACGGTCAGCCCGTCTGGCTCAACTAGGACGAAGCTTTAGCAGTACCAGTACGGTCAGCCTGTCTGGCTCAACTAAGACCAAGCTGTACCAGTACGGTCAGCCCGTCTGGCTCAACTAGGACCAAGCTTTAGCAGTACCAGTACGGTCAGCCTGTCTGGCTCAACTAAGACCAAGCTGTACCAGTACGGTCAGCCCGTCTGGCTCAACTAAGACCAAGCTTTAGCAGTACCAGTACGGTCAGCCCGTCTGGCTCAACTAAGACCAAGCTGTACCAGTACGGTCAGCCTGTCTGGCTCAACTAAGACCAAGCTGTACCAGTACGGTCAGCCTGTCTGGCTCAACTAAGACAAAGCTTTAGCAGTGAGGTACAGCTGGTCTGTGACACATCATTTGGGGCGGCAGTGTAGCCTAGTGGTTAGAACATTGGACTAGTAACCGGAAGGTTGCGAGTTCAAACCCCCGAGCTGACAAGGTACAAATCTGTCGTTCTGCCCCTGAACAGGCAGTTAACCCACTGTTCCTAGGCCGTCATTGAAAATAAGAATTTGTTCTCAACTGCCTTGCCTGGTAAAATAAAGGTAAAATAAATACTTAAAAAAATGCTCTGGTGTGTTTTACCAATGTGATACTAATGTCGTTGAGTATTAACAAGCAGGTTAGTGAGTTTTTGCACTTATCACTGATACTCTTGTTTAAATTGCCCCTCACATAGGAATTGTGGTGTTGTTGTTGTAGTCTGACTTTAAGCGGGAAGTGACCCGGCGGACTGACTTTACACAGGAAGTGACCCGGCGGTGTGACTTTAAGCAGGAAGTGACCCCGCTGTGTTTGATGATGTTCCTTTGCAGAGTCTACCTTCAATTATCTGGAGAAACAAAGTGTTGATGTTAAGTGACTGAGGTGCTGTGTGTTTATCCTGACTGCCTCAGCCTTGTAGGATGAGGTGCTGTGTGTTTAGCCTGACTGCCTCGGCCTTGTAGGATGAGGTGCTGTGTGTTTATCCTGACTGCCTCAGCCTTGTAGGATGAGTGGCTGTGTGTTTAGTCTGACTGCCTCAGCCTTGTAGGATGAGGTGCTGTGTGTTTAGCCTGACTGCCTCAGCCTTGTAGGATGAGGTGCTGTGTGTTTAGCCTGACTGCCTCAGCCTTGTAGGATGAGGTGCTGTGTGTTTAGCCTGACTGCCTCAGCTTTGTAGGATGAGGTGCTGTGTGTTTAGCCTGACTGCCTCAGCCTTGTAGGAATAGTGGCTGTGTGTTTAGCCTGACTGCCTCAGCCTTGTAGGATGAGGTGCTGTGTGTTTAGCCTGACTGCCTCTGCCTTGTAGGATGAGGTGCTGTGTGTTTAGCCTGACTGCCTCGGCCTTGTAGGATGAGGTGCTGTGTGTTTATCCTGACTGCCTCAGCCTTGTAGGATGAGTGGCTGTGTGTATTATTACTGGTTGAATGTGGTATTTTCATTGAAAATCACTGATGCTGATGGGCTGTCTACCTCTGATGGGCTGACTGACTGGATGGGTGGGTGACTGACTGGATGGGTGGGTGACTGACTGGATGGGTGACTGGATGGGTGGGTGACTGACTGGAGGGGTGGGTGGGTGACTGACTGGAGGGGTGGGTGGGTGACTGACTAGATGGGTGGGTGACTGACTGGATGGGTGGGTGACTGACTGGATGGGTGGGTGACTGACTGGGTGGGTGGGTGACTGACTGACTGGGTGACTGACTGGGTGACACTACAGTACTGTTACCCTGTATGGCCTGTGGTTTACACTACAGTACTGTTACCCTGTATGGCCTGTGGTTTTCACTACAGTAC
Organism: Oncorhynchus kisutch; assembly: GCF_002021735.2. Taxonomy (NCBI): domain Eukaryota; kingdom Metazoa; phylum Chordata; class Actinopteri; order Salmoniformes; family Salmonidae; genus Oncorhynchus; species Oncorhynchus kisutch. Next base: position 49,628 of record NW_022262888.1, on the reverse strand, counting down.
TGTTACCCTGTATGGCCTGTGGTTTACACTACAGTACTGTTACCCTGTATGGCCTGTGGTTTACACTACAGGACTGTTACCCTGTATGGCCTGTGGTTTACACTACAGTACTGTTACCCTGTATGGCCTGTGGTTTACACTACAGTACTGTTACCCTGTATGGCCTGGTTTACACTACAGTACTGTTACCCTGTATGGCCTGTGGTTTACACTACAGTACTGTTACCCTGTATGGCCTGTGGTTTACACTACAGTACTGTTACCCTGTATGGCCTGGTTTACACTACAGTACTGTTACCCTGTATGGCCTGTGGTTTACACTACAGTACTGTTACCCTGTATGGCCTGTGGTTTACACTACAGTACTGTTACCCTGTATGGCCTGGTTTACACTACAGTACTGTTACCCTGTATGGCCTGTGGTTTACACTACAGTACTGTTACCCTGTATGGCCTGTGGTTTACACTACAGTACTGTTACCCTGTATGGCCTGTGGTTTACACTACAGAACTGAGACATCAGACACAGATGAAGACCTAGCTAACCAGTAACTAGATAACACCAGACACAGATGAAGACCCAGCTAACCAGTAACTAGATAACACCAGACACAGATGAAGACCCAGCTAACCAGTAACTAGATAACACCAGACACAGATGAAGACCCAGCTAACCAGTAACTAGCTAACACCAGACACAGATGAAGACCCAGCTAACACCAGACACAGATGAAGACCCAGCTAACCAGTAACTAGCTAACACCAGACACAGATGAAGACCCAGCTAACACCAGACACAGATGAAGACCTAGCTAAGCAGTAACTAGATAACACCAGACACAGATAAAAGGTGACACGAGTGTCTTTACCATAGATGAATAGTGTAAACTTTTAATTATATTTGATGACACCTTACAGGCACCAGTAGAGTAGCTGTATAAACCACACCCCTCCACAAACACTCCTCCGAAGTTGGTTACAAAGCGGTACTTATTTAAATGATGTTACCATTGGTGTATTAAAATGAGTTAGGGTGATGTCACCCCTTTTCCCTTAATAATCCTGAATCTAAGTGTTTGACATGGGGGGGGGGGACCAGTATCTTTATGTCCAACCTTGATCAATGTAGGAGAAACACTCATTTTTTCATACTTTGGTCATCATACTTTGATCTGGTTTCATCCAAATATCATCAGATTTCATGAAAAACACGACTGTTCATGACCTTTAAGTATCCTCGGCATAGTGTCAGTTAAGACGTTTCTCTCCCCCTGGAACAAAGTCTATAAACTCCTCTGCGTAAAGCTGTAGTGGTGGAGGCCAATCCAGTCCAGCGTGGTCAGTCAAGGTCAATCAGACCCAGCATGGCTGTATTTCAGCAGGGTCATCTCCTCTTTCTGTCGTCAGCTGCTTGTCCCTGGTTCTGTCTGTGTCGTCCATTCTGCTGCAGCCCGTCCAGTTGGAGGTGGTTCTGGCTGTAGAGCTTGATAAGGGCTCCGGGAAGCAGGGCCACACAGGCGATGGCCAACAGCTGTAGCAGCGTCCCCCAGGAGAAGATATCGTCCAGGGAAGAGATCTCTGACAGGATGGAGCCAGTCCGCACGCAGATGAAGTTATACGGGATCAGACCTGATGACGGAGAGACTGAGTTAGACCTCCTAGATAAACACTAGACCTGGGGAAGGAGAGACTGGGTTAGACCTCCTAGATAAACACTAGACCTGGGGAAGGAGAGACTGGGTTAGACCTCCTAGATAAACACTAGACCTGGGGAAGGAGAGTGGGTTAGACCTCCTAGATAAACACTAGACCTGGGGAAGGAGAGACTGGGTTAGACCTCCTAGATAAACACTAGACCTGGGGAAGGAGAGACTGGGTTAGACCTCCTAGATAAACACTAGACCTGGGGAAGGAGAGACTGGGTTAGAACTCCTAGATAAACACTAGACCTGGGGAAGGAGAGACTGGGTTAGACCTCCTAGATAAACACTAGACCTGGGGAAGGAGAGGAGAGACTGGGTTAGACCTCCTAGATAAACACTAGACCTGGGGAAGGAGAGACTGGGTTAGACCTCCTAGATAAACACTAGACCTGATGAAGGAGAGGAGAGACTGGGTTAGACCTCCTAGATAAACACTAGACCTGGGGAAGGAGAGGAGAGACTGGGTTAGACCTCCTAGATAAACACTAGACCTGGGGAAGGAGAGACTGGGTTAGACCTCCTAGATAAACACTAGACCTGGGGAAGGAGAGGAGAGACTGGGTTAGACCTCCTAGATAAACACTAGACCTGATGAAGGAGAGGAGAGACGGAGTTAGACCTCCTAGATAAACACTAGACCTGGTGAAGGAGAGGAGAGACTGGGTTAGACCTCCTAGATAAACACTAGACCTGATGAAGGAGAGGAGAGACTGGGTTAGACCGCTGAGCTAAAGGCAATATGGGAGGAGGGAGAGTTCGGAACAGTAACGGTGGACATGATTTGTTAATTAATGACATGTTATAGCAGTACTTCAATGTAACAAGGGTGAGACTGTTTTAGCCTTCTGAAATAAAGCCTAGACATAAACTTAGTAAGCTAATGTAAGTCTTCACGTCTTAAGCAAAATGACGTTTCATGTCATTCTCAGTAGTATTATATAATAGTCCTGTGTGTTGTGTGGCAGTGCTGCTTCTCACCGATGAGTACGGAGAAGAAGAACATGGAGACAGGGATGTTGAGGATGGGGGACGTCACGTTCAGGAACCAGTTAGGAGTCATGGGGAAGAACCGCAGGAACAGGAGGAAGAAGAACAGACTGCTACGGTTCTCCTCCACCTGACAGAGAGAGGGAAGGAGAGGGCATGGGAGAGGAGGAAGGAGAGGAGGAGGGAGAGCGAGGGAAGGAGATGGCATGGGAGAGAGGGAAGGAGAGGGCATGGGAGAGAGGAGGAGGTAGAGAGAGGGTGGTAGAGGAGGTAGAGAGGGCATGGGAGAGGGGGTGGGAGAACGAAGGAGGTAGAGGGAAGGAGAGAGGAGGAGGTAGAGAGGGAAGGAGAGAGGAGGAGGTAGAGAGGGAGGGTGGGAGGAGGTAGAGAGGGGGTGGGAGAACGGATGAGGTAGACGGGGAAGGAGAGGGGGTGGGAGAACGGATGAGGTAGATGGGGAAGGAGAGGGGGTGGGTGAACGGATGAGGTAGAGGGGGAAGGAGGAGGGGTGGGAGAACGAAGGAGGTAGAGAGGGAAGGAGAGAGCAGGAGGTAAGAGGAAGAGAGAACTGTCATTTTAAATGTACTTATTAATGAATGATTGGAGGGATATTACTAAAGTCCCAACACTGTAAAAGAACACATGGCATTCTGCATTCTTATCCTGTGTAACACGCGTAGTTATGTTTCCCTTGTCACTGTTTATGTATTCCTATTGGTCGGTTGAATTTACATATCAATAAGGTGGTGTCATAGGTCATGCTTGCAGATAGGGGGAGGTCACATTCTGAAATAGTGCATTTTATACATTATATACTTCTATGGCCTTTTATTGTCCCCCAGCACAAGGTGCACATTTGTAATGATCATGCTGTTTAATCAGTTTTTTGATATGCCACACCTGTCAGGTGGATGGATTATCTTGTCAAAGGAGAAATGCTCACTAACAGGGTTATAAACAAATATGCGTACAACATTTGAGAAAAATACGCTTTTCGTGCGTATGGAAAATGTCTGGGATCTTATTTCAGCTCATGACACTTTACATGTTGTGTTTATATTTTAGTTCAGTGTATATTTGTGTACAGTACCTGTTAGATATTGGTGGCTTCCTGGGATGCACTTTTCTATAAGAGAGAGTTACCCAGCATGCTCTAATTCAGTTATTTCCATGCCAACAGACGATTCACAAATCTGCAGCGATCAACATACTGTTGTCCTGAACATGTATTTCCTGGTGTCTATTAATCACCAATCAGCTGGCTGGACAGTCTTTTCTTTACAAACCAAAAACCCAAGAGAGTTACGAAGTACGATCACATCTGGTACACTGGTGATCAGACCAGTCTTCTGGTCATCTGTTATACTGGTGATCAGACCAGTCTTCTGGTCATCTGTTATACTGGTGATCAGACCAGTCTTCTGGTCATCTGTTATACTGGTGATCAGACCAGTCTTCTGGTCATCTGTTATACTGGTGATCAGACCAGTCTTCTGGTCATCTGTTATACTGGTGATCAGACCAGTCTTCTGGTCATCTGTTATATTGGTGATCAGACCAGTCTTCTGGTCATCTGTTATACTGGTGATCAGACCAGTCTTCTGGTCATCTGTTATACTGGTGATCAGACCAGTCTTCCTTCCTCACTGGTCATCTGTTATACTGATGATCAGACACTGTTATACTGGTGATCAGACACTGTTATACTGGTGATCAGACCAGTCTTCTGGTCATCTGTTATACTGGTGATCAGACCAGTCTTCTGGTCATCTGTTATACTGGTGATCAGACCAGTCTTCTGGTCATCTGTTATACTGGTGATCAGACCAGTCTTCTGCTCCTCACTGGTCATCTGTTACACCTGTCTAACCTAATGTGTAAGCCAATGACATTGTAAGAGGAGACACACACACACACACACCCCTCTAGTCTATCTTTAGAGAATTGTAATCAAAGGACATGTGGCAAAGGAAGGGTTCTGTACCCCCCCCCCCCCCCCCCCCCACCCCAGTCCTCCTCCAACAACCCCATGGTACTGTGGAGTGGAACAACATACTCTGTCTCTCTGTCACACCTTATTCTGCAGCATGTCCACCTTGTCAGGGAACAGGCGTGTGACGTAGCTCTTCCCGAAGGCAGCAGAGAGCAGGTAACAGAAGGTAGAGCCGGTGGTGGTCAGAAGACAGGCCAGGACCAGACCCTGCCATGGACCAAACAGCGCCCCCGCCAGCATGTTCTGGGAAGCACAGGGGAGGAGCATGGTGTGCAGTGGTGGGAACAGTACCCAATTGTCATACTTGAGGAAAAGTAAAGATATCTTCATAGAAAATGACTTAAGTGAAAGACACCCAGTAAAATACTACTTGAGTAAAAGTCAAAGTATATGATATTTAAATATACTTAAGTACCAAAAGTTAACTGAAAACATAACATGGGGAAGGACTGAAAACATTAATCATTTCAAAATGCTTATATTAAGCAAACCACACAATGTTCTAGTTTGTTTATCTACAGATAGCCAGGGTCACTATCCCACACTCCCACACTCACACACTCCCACACTCCATCACTCCATCACTCCCACACTCACACACTCCCACACTCACACACTCCATCACTCCATCACTCCCACACTCCCACACTCACACACTCCCACACTCCATCACTCCATCACTCCCACACTCACACACTCCCACACTCACACACTCCATCACTCACACACTCCCACACTCACACACTCCCACACTCACACACTCCCACACTCCATCACTCCCACTATCCCATACTCCCACACTCACACACTCACACACTCCCACACTCCCACACACTCCATCACTCCCACACTCCCACACTCCCAGACTCACACACTCCCACACTCACACACTCTGACACTCCCACACTCTGACACTCTGACACTCCCACACTCCCACACTCCCACACTCCAACACTCCCACACTCACACACTCCCACACTCACACACTCCCACACTCACACACTCACACACTCCCACACTCCCACACTCACACACTCCCACACTCACACACTCCCACACTCACACACTCACACACTCCAACACTCCATCACTCCCACACTCCCACACTCCAACACTCCCACACTCACACACTCCAACACTCCCACACTCACACACTCCAACACTCCAACACTCACACACTCCGACACTCACACACTCCAACACTCACACACTCCGACACTCACACACTCCCACACTCCAACACTCCCACACTCCCACACTCCAACACTCACACACTCCGACACTCACACACTCCCACACTCCAACACTCCCACACTCCAACACTCCCAAACTCCAACACTCCCACACTCCCACACTCACACACTCCAACACTCCATCACTCCAACACTCACACACTCCAACACTCCATCACTCCAACACTCCATCACTCCAACACTCACACACTCCAACACTCCATCACTCTGACACTCCATCACTCCCACACTCCATCACTCCATCACTCACACACTCTGACACTGCATCACTCCATCACTCTGACACTCCATCACTCCCACACTCTGACACTGCATCACTCTGACACTCCATCACTCCCACACTCCATCACTCCCACACTCCAACACTCTGACACTCCATCACTCTGACACTCCATCACTCTGACACTCCATCACTCCAACACTCCATCACTCCATCACTCCCACACTCTGACACTCCCACACTCCCACACTCCATCACTCCAACACTCCCACACTCCAACACTCCATCACTCTGACACTCCATCACTCTGACACTCCCACACTCCATCACTCTGACACTCCCACACTCTGACACTCCCACACTCTGACACTCCATCACTCTGACACTCCATCACTCTGACACTCCCACACTCCATCACTCTGACACTCCAACACTCCATCACTCCCACACTCCATCACTCCATCACTCCATCACTCCAACACTCCATCACTCCCACACTCCATCACTCCATCACTCCAACACTCCATCACTCCATCACTCCCACACTCCAACACTCCCACACTCCAACACTCCCACACTCCCACACTCCCACACTCCATCACTCCCACACTCCATCACTCCCACACTCCAACACTCCAACACTCCATCACTCCAACACTCCGACATTATTTACAAATGCAGCATGTGTGTTTAGTGAGTCCGCCAGATCAGAGGCAGTAGGGAAAAGTGTGAATTGGACCATTTTCCTGTCCTGCTAAGCATTCAACATGTAACTAGTACTTGTGGGTGTCAGGGAAAATGTATGGAGTAAAAAAGTACATCATTTTCTTTAGGAATGTAGTGAAGTAAATGTTGTCAGAAAATATAAATAGTAAAGTACAGATACCCCCAAAAAACGACTTAAGTACTTCAAAGTATTTTTACTTCAGTACTTTACACCCCTACTGGTGAGGGTCAGGAGGCTGTTCTGACCATGGATGGAGGTTCTGGTCATAGGTTCATGGAAACAAAGTGTGTGTCTGTCCATGGATGGAGGTTCTGGTCTTAGGGTCATAGGTTCATGGAAACAAAGTGTGTGTCTGTCCATGGATGGAGGTTCTGGTCTTTAGGGTCATAGGTTCATGGAAACAAAGTGTGTGTGTGTTCCATGGATGGAGGTTCTAGTCTTAGGGTCATCGGTTCATGGAAACAAAGTGTGTGTCTGTCCATGGATGGAGGTTCTGGTCTTTAGGGTCATAGGTTCATGGAAACAAAGTGTGTGTGTGTTCCATGGATGGAGGTTCTAGTCTTAGGGTCATCGGTTCATGGAAACAAAGTGTGTGTTCCATGGATGGGTGTAATGTTAGTCTCTCTTACCAGGAAGGAGGAGCCAGGGATGGCGAAGGACTGTTTGTAGATGTAGGCACTACAGAACAGCAGCACCACGTAGCCTGTGTGTTCTGTCTTATAGAACTGCAACATCTCAGCCAGCTCCCTCAACTCATCCAGGTCCGACGGGAACTTCAGTCTGGAAGGAAACAAACACCAGCAACATCAGATAACATGGTTCCTAGTACTAGTGTCAGATTTAGACCTAAATATTGTCACCTAGTTACTGTTTGCACCAGGGGAATTTTCTTTTTTTCTTCAAACGGGAATTGAGGACAGAGCATTAAAGGTAACACAGGCGAAGGCCATAGGAAGGGGTTATAGGAAGGGGTTATAGGTCATAGGACGGGGTTATAGGAAGGGGTTATAGGTCATAGAAAGGGGTTATAAGTTATAGGAAGGGGTTATAGGTTATAAATTATAGGAAGGGGTTATAGGTCATAGGAAGGGGTTATAGGTCATAGGAAGGGGTTGTAGGTCATAGGAAGGGGTTATAGGTTATAGGAAGGGGTTATAGGTTATAGGAAGGGGTTACAGAAAAGGGTTATAGGTTACAGGAAGGGGTTATCGGTTATAGGAAGGGGTTATCGGTTATAGGAAGGGGTTATAGGTTACAGGAAGGGGTTATAGGTTATAGGAAGGGGTTATAGGTTACAGGAAGGGGTTATAGGTTATAGGAAGGGGTTATCGGTTATAGGAAGGGGTTATAGGTTATAGGAAGGGGTTATAGGTTACAGGAAGGGGTTATAGGTTTCAGGAAGGGGTTATAGGTTTCAGGAAGGGGTTATAGATTTCAGGAAGGGGTTATAGGTTATAGGTTATAGCCAGCCATAGTACACACAGTACAGACATACTACGGCTGTATATACATATACTACGGCTGTATATACTATGGCCGTAGTACACACAGCCATAGTACACACAGTCATAGTACACACAGCCATAGTACAGACAGCCGTAGTACACACAGCCATAGTACAGACAGCCGTAGTACACACAGCCATAGTACAGACAGCCGTAGTACACACAGCCGTAGTACACACAGCCATAGTACAGACAGCCGTAGTACAGACAGCCGTAGTACACACAGCTATAGTATAGACAGCCGTAGTACACACAGCCGTAGTATAGACAGCCATAGTACAGACAGCCGTAGTACAGACAGCCATAGTACACACAGCCGTAGTATAGACAGCCATAGTACAGACAGCCATAGTACAGACAGCCGTAGTACAGACAGCCGTAGTACACACAGCCGTAGTACACACAGCCGTAGTACACACAGCCGTAGTACACACAGCCGTAGTATACACAGCCGTAGTACAGACAGTCGTAGTACAGACATCCGTAGTACAGACAGCCGTAGTACAGACAGCTGTAGTACACACAGTCGTAGTACAGACAGTCGTAGTACAGACAGTCGTAGTACACACAGCCGTAGTACAGACAGCCGTAGTACAGACAGTCGTAGTACAGACAGCCGTAGTACAGACAGCCGTAGTACACACAGCCGTAGTACAGACAACAGTAGTACAGACAGCCGTAGTACAGACAGCCGTAGTACAGACAGCTGTAGTACAGACAGCTGTAGTACAGACAGCCGTAGTACACACAGCTGTAGTACAGACAGCCGTAGTACAGACAGCCGTAGTACAGACAGCCATAGTACACACAGCCGTAGTACAGACAGTCGTAGTACAGACAGCCGTAGTACACACAGCTATAGTACAGACAGCCGTAGTACACACAGCTATAGTACAGACAGCCGTAGTATAGACAGCCGTAGTACACACAGCTGTAGTATAGACAGCCGTAGTACAGACAGCCGTAGTACAGACAGCCGTAGTACAGACAGCCGTAGTACAGACAGCCGTAGTACAGACAGCCGTAGTACAGACAGCCGTAGTACAGACAGCCGTAGTACAGACAGCCGTAGTACACACAGCCGTAGTATAGACAGCCGTAGTACACACAGCTATAGTATAGACAGCCGTAGTACAGACAGTCGTAGTACAGACAGCCGTAGTACAGACAGCCGTAGTACAGACAGCCGTAGTACAGACAGCCGTAGTACAGACAGCCGTAGTACAGACAGTCGTAGTACACACAGCCGTAGCCTTAGATCTTATCTGTCGGAAAGATATCAGTTTGTCTCTGTGAATGGTTTGTCCTCTGACAAATCAACAGTAAATTTCGGTGTTCCTCAAGGTTCCGTTTTAGGACCACTATTGTTTTCACTATATATTTTACCTCTTGGGGATGTTATTCGAAAACATAATGTAAACTTTCACTGCTATGCGGATGACACACAGCTGTACATTTCAATGAAACATGGTGAAGCCCCAAAATTGCCCTCGCTAGAAGCATGTGTTTCAGACATAAGGAAGTGGATGGCTGCAAACTTTCTACTATTAAACTCAGACAAAACAGAGATGCTTGTTCTAGGTCCCAAGAAACAAAGAGATCTTCTGTTGAATCTGACAATTAATCTTAATGGTTGTACAGTCGTCTCAAATAAAACTGTGAAGGACCTCGGCGTTACTCTGGACCCTGATCTCTCTTTTGAAGAACATATCAAGACCATTTCGAGGACAGCTTTTTTTCATCTACGTAACATTGCAAAAATCAGAAACTTTCTGTCCAAAAATGATGCAGAAAAATTAATCCATGCTTTTGTCACTTCTAGGTTAGACTACTGCAATGCTCTATTTTCCGGCTACCCGGATAAAGCACTAAATAAACTTCAGTTAGTGCTAAATACGGCTGCTAGAATCCTGACTAGAACCAAAAAATTTGATCATATTACTCCAGTGCTAGCCTCTCTACACTGGCTTCCTGTCAAAGCAAGGGCTGATTTCAAGGTTTTACTGCTAACCTACAAAGCATTACATGGGCTTGCTCCTACCTATCTCTCTGATTTGGTCCTGCCGTACATACCTACACGTACGCTACGGTCACAAGACGCAGGCCTCCTAATTGTCCCTAGAATTTCTAAGCAAACAGCTGGAGGCAGGGCTTTCTCCTATAGAGCTCCATTTTTATGGAACGGTCTGCCTACCCATGTCAGAGACGCAAACTCGGTCTCAACCTTTAAGTCTTTACTGAAGACTCATCTCTTCGGTGGGTCATATGATTGAGTGTAGTCTGGCCCAGGAGTGGGAAGGTGAACGGAAAGGCTCTGGAGCAACGAACCGCCCTTGCTGTCTCTGCCTGGCCGGTTCCCCTCTTTCCACTGGGATTCTCTGCCTCTAACCCTATTACAGGGGCTGAGTCACTGGCTTGCTGGGGCTCTCTCATGCCGTCCCTGGAGGGGGTGCGTCACCTGAGTGGGTTGATTCACTGTTGTGGTCATCCTGTCTGGGTTGGTGCCCCCCCCTTGGGTTGTGCCGTGGCAGAGATCTTTGTGGGCTATACTCAGCCTTGTCTCAGGATGGTAAGTTGGTGGTTGAAGATATCCCTCTAGTGGTGTGGGGGCTGTGCTTTGGCAAAGTGGGTGGGGTTATATCCTTCCTGTTTGGCCCTGTCCGGGGGTGTCCTCGGATGGGGCCACAGTGTCTCCTGACCCCTCCTGTCTCAGCCTCCAGTATTTATGCTGCAGTAGTTTGTGTCGGGGGGCTGGGGTCAGTTTGTTATATCTGGAGTACTTCTCCTGTCCTATTCGGTGTCCTGTGTGAATCTAAGTGTGCGTTCTCTAATTCTCTCCTTCTCTCTTTCTTTCTCTCTCTCGGAGGACCTGAGCCCTAGGACCATGCCCCAGGACTACCTGACATGATGACTCCTTGCTGTCCCCAGTCCACCTGGCCATGCTGCTGCTCCAGTTTCAACTTCCACCTGACTGTGCTGCTGCTCCAGTTTCAACTGTTCTGCCTTATTATTATTCGACCATGCTGGTCATTTATGAACATTTGAACATCTTGGCCATGTTCTGTTATAATCTCCACCCGGCACAGCCAGAAGAGGACTGGCCACCCCACATAGCCTGGTTCCTCTCTAGGTTTCTTCCTAGGTATTGGCCTTTCTAGGGAGTTTTTCCTAGCCACCGTGCTTCTACACCTGCATTGCTTGCTGTTTGGGGTTTTAGGCTGGGTTTCTGTACAGCACTTTGAGATATCAGCTGATGTACGAAGGGCTATATAAATAAATTTGATTTGATTTGATTAGTACACACAGCCGTAGTACACACAGCTGTAGTATAGACAGCCGTAGTACAGACAGCCGTAGTACAGACAGCCGTAGTACACACAGCCGTAGTACAGACAGTCGTAGTACAGACAGCCGTAGTACACACAGCTATAGTACAGACAGCCGTAGTACACACAGCTATAGTACAGACAGCCGTAGTACACACAGCTATAGTACAGACAGCCGTAGTATAGACAGCTATAGTACAGACAGCCATAGTACAGACAGCCGTAGTACAGACAGCCGTAGTACACACAGCTATAGTACAGACAGCCGTAGTACACACAGCTATAGTACAGACAGCCGTAGTACACACAGCTATAGTACAGACAGCCGTAGTATAGACAGCCGTAGTACACACAGCTGTAGTATAGACAGCCGTAGTACAGACAGCCGTAGTACAGACAGCCATAGTACAGACAGCCGTAGTACAGACAGCCGTAGTACACACAGCCGTAGTACAGACAGTCGTAGTACACACAGCTATAGTACAGACAGCCGTAGTACACACAGCTATAGTACAGACAGCCGTAGTATAGACAGCCGTAGTACACACAGCTATAGTATAGACAGCCGTAGTACACACAGCTATAGTATAGACAGCCGTAGTACAGACAGCCGTAGTACAGACAGCCGTAGTACAGACAGCCATAGTACACACAGCCGTAGTACAGACAGTCGTAGTACACACAGCTATAGTACAGACAGCCGTAGTACACACAGCTATAGTACAGACAGCCGTAGTATAGACAGCCGTAGTACACACAGCTATAGTATAGACAGCCGTAGTACACACAGCTATAGTATAGACAGCCGTAGTACAGACAGTCGTAGTACAGACAGCCGTAGTAGACAGCCATAGTACAGACAGCCGTAGTACAGACAGCCGTAGTACAGACAGCCGTAGTACAGACAGCCGTAGTACAGACAGCCGTAGTACAGACAGCCGTAGTACAGACAGCCGTAGTTGTAGTCATATAGGGAAGACATAATTCTCAGCCCCCAGTCTGCTGGTGTATGACTCGTCTAATCTTGACTCTCTAGAGTATTGGGAATCTGGGGACACCCTGATCTGACATCATAGACAGGTCAAACACAGACTGAAGTGGGCATGGCTGGTGCCCGTGTGCAGCATGAGAGGGAGAGGTTTCCAGATGGAGGAGAGAGAGAGTATGAAACAGGATATGGGACAGAAATAGCGGCTTTTGCTCTGGGATTTCTGCCTCTGCTAGTTTCGATGCTGGAAGTATCAGGCTCCTCAGCCGTGACACAGACACACGCAAACAGAATGAACCATAAACCATGAAACCTGAGCTGCTGGTATCACATCTAATTGTTGAGCTGTATGGGATGAATGGAAGGCAAAGCCACTGTGGTTAGGATCTCAGATGTGTATCTCTCATACCCCCCCCCGTGTCCAGTGTTATGTCCTGGGTATCACCTCATCAGAACCTTCCGCACACCGTGTCCAGTGTATTGTCCTGGGTAGCACCTCATCAGAACCGTCCGGTGTGTATCTCTCAGCACACCGTGTCCAGTGTTATGTCCTGGGTAGCACCTCATCAGAACCATCTGCACACCGTGTCCAGTGTTATGTCCTGGGTAGCACCTCATCAGAACCTTCCGGTGTGTATCTCTCAGCACACCGTGTCCAGTGTATTGTCCTGGGTAGCACCTCATCAGAACCGTCCGGTGGTGGACCTGGCAGGAGACCCTAGAGACCCAGTGGTGTCCTCCTGTCCAGGCCGTCCATCCACCTCTGGATGTCTGTTCTCTAATAGAAGTGTCCAGGCCTGATAAACATGCCGGCAGGGTCGTGAAACTCCTTTATAATTAGGGAGGATGAAATATGATGGGACGATGGCATCACGCCAACCTGTCCAGGGTTAGATCAGAGCTGTATGTTCTCATACTCATCAGACTGAGGAGGACAGTATTTCAGGCCAAGTGAACCTAAGCCAACCAAGACAAGTGTGTCCTGTCCAGGGTTAGATCAGAGCTGTATGTTCTCATACTCATCAGACTGAGGAGGACAGTATTTCAGGCCAAGTGAACCTGAGCCAACCAAGAGAGGCCACGGCCAGATCTCCACTGGGGCAGAAACCATAAACATAGGAGAGAAGGTGGGGCTGGATGAGACACACAGGGGTTTAGATTAGGCCTATAGGAACATCATCGAAAACAGGAACTACTGTGATATAATCACCTGTCACACAACACCATCAGGCAAGGACAAATACTTTGAGAGAACAGCAATCAGCTGTGACATTTCCTCTGAATTAGCCTACACTGACAAGTCATGTGTTTGATGATGCCATTTTCATAACTTAAAGTCGTGCGATCGTCTGAGGGAAATGAGATGCTGCCAAACGCAGTGATTATGACAGCACCTCCATGGACTCTGCGCCGTCTGTCAATACACTTATCAACATCATAATCCTACAACAGATAACCACTCTGGGACTTTAATGTTACATTAGATCTATTACATAAATGGTGATGTCACTATGCTATTATTACCCCTAATAAAACACTGTGGAAGTGGCTATATATTGACTTATTTGCCATGTTGTATACGTAAACATGTCGTAGAAAGTGTCATTGTACAAGCAGGCAGCTGTTGTAGCCTATAATTATTATGCTAATAGCAACAACAAAAAAGTCTTGCGACATCTGGCAAATTGTAGCTGTAGATCTGTTGAGGCTGGCTACCTGTACTCTACACCTTCCACGTCCCCCTCTGCGCTCTCGTTGTTTAACTCCACCGCATGTCGCCGGTGAAGATGTTGCGGTCCGGGCGGCAGGAAAGTGGACAGGAGATAGAGGTATAACGTTGCCGCTCCTACCACAGATAATAAACCCGAAATGGAGCCCATTGCTACGCGCTACACCGACCTCCTATCAGAAAGGCTTGTTCGGTGACCGACTCCCGGTGTCGGTGTTGAGAAGTGAACGTCACAGAATAACTTCTGACAGTTGCCCTGTGGTCCTGGAAGGCTTTCAACTCTGTCTTCACTAGAGGGCAGCCTCGTGTTCTCTGGTGGTCAAGTACCAGACTAGAGTATTGAGGATCACTGTCTGGACCTTGATGTTATGAACTACAGTTGGCTCTCCTTACACCAAAATATGTTTTTGGGCAACAAGCTTGTTTCTCTGCACTACAACAGACATTGATGAAGGTATTATCTGGTTTCTCTGCACTACAACAGCCGGGTTATGATGAAGGTATTATCTTGTTTCTCTGCACTACAACAGCTGGTGTATGATGAAGGTATCATCTTGTTTCTCTGCACTACAACAGACATTGATGAAGGTATTATCTGGTTTCTCTGCACTACAACAGCTGGGTTATGATGAAGGTATTATCTGGTTTCTCTGCACTACAACAGACATTGATGAAGGTATCATCTTGTTTCTCTGCACTACAACAGACATTGATGAAGGTATTATCTGGTTTCTCTGCACTACAACAGACATTGATGAAGGTATTATCTGGTTTCTCTGCACTACAACAGACATTGATGAAGGTATTATCTGGTTTCTCTGCACTACAACAGACATTGATGAAGGTATTATCTGGTTTCTCTGCACTACAACAGCTGGGTTATGATGAAGGTATTATCTGGTTTCTCTGCACTACAACAGACATTGATGAAGGTATCATTACATCGTTAATAATGTATTACAACACTACAACACCAAGTAGTGAAACTGAGTGAAGTTACACTCAGCCACCAGTAGAGGGCAGGCTCACTTGGGGCTTCAGTACAGTACAATGCACTGAAACTCACCCTACTGTACAGGTGCTTATAGCTTGCAGAAACGTACCACTTCTATTGCGAATGCAGATACACTGATTCACCACATTACTAACCTGATCCCACCAAGGATCCAAAATTACCTTGTGTCTGCCTTGATGTTCACACAGAACCCAGAACGATATGTGACCACTTGGTTAAAGACTCATCAATGTGATTCTAAGGGTGCTCAAATTGCTTAAAATAACCCTCATCAAGATCTGTTGCTTGTGCCTAATAGTCTGACATCACGTCATTATTACTACAAACAGATGATTCACTTCTCACAGTGGTGCTCATCTAGTACAGTCAGATCAAACATGATTCACTTCTCACAGTGGTGCTCATCTAGTACAGTCAGATCAAACATGATTCACTTCTCACAGTGGTGCTCATCTAGTACAGTCAGATCAAACATGATTCACCTCTCACAGTGGTGCTCATCTAGTACAGTCAGATCAAACATGATTCACCTCTCACAGTGGTGCTCATCTAGTACAGTCAGATCAAACATGATTCACCTCTCACAGTGGTGCTCATCTAGTACAGTCAGATCAAACATGATTCACCTCTCACAGTGGTGCTCATCTAGTACAGTCAGATCAAACATGATTCACCTCTCACAGTGGTGCTCATCTAGTACAGTCAGATCAAACATGATTCACCTCTCACAGTGGTGCTCATCTAGTACAGTCAGATCAAACATGATTCGACTCTCACAGTGGTGCTCATCTAGTACAGTCAGATCAAACAGATGATTCACCTCTCACAGTGGTGCTCATCTAGTACAGTCAGATCAAACATGATTCACCTCTCACAGTGGTGCTCATCTAGTACAGTCAGATCAAACATGATTCACCTCTCACAGTGGTGCTCATCTAGTACAGTCAGATCAAACATGATTCGACTCTCACAGTGGTGCTCATCTAGTACAGTCAGATCAAACAGATGATTCACCTCTCACAGTGGTGCTCATCTAGTACAGTCAGATCAAACATGATTCACCTCTCACAGTGGTGCTCATCTAGTACAGTCAGATCAAACATGATTCACCTCTCACAGTGGTGCTCATCTAGTACAGTCAGATCAAACAGATGATTCACCTCTCACAGTGGTGCTCATCTAGTACAGTCAGATTAAACATGATTCACCTCTCACAGTGGTGCTCATCTAGTACAGTCAGATCAAACATGATTCACCTCTCACAGTGGTGCTCATCTAGTACAGTCAGATCAAACATGATTCACCTCTCACAGTGGTGCTCATCTAGTACAGTCAGATCAAACATGATTCACCTCTCACAGTGGTGCTCATCTAGTACAGTCAGATCAAACATGATTCGACTCTCACAGTGGTGCTCATCTAGTACAGTCAGATCAAACAGATGATTCACCTCTCACAGTGGTGCTCATCTAGTACAGTCAGATCAAACATGATTCACCTCTCACAGTGGTGCTCATCTAGTACAGTCAGATCAAACATGATTCACCTCTCACAGTGGTGCTCATCTAGTACAGTCAGATCAAACAGATGATTCACCTCTCACAGTGGTGCTCATCTAGTACAGTCAGATTAAACATGATTCACCTCTCACAGTGGTGCTCATCTAGTACAGTCAGATCAAACATGATTCACCTCTCACAGTGGTGCTCATCTAGTACAGTCAGATCAAACATGATTCACCTCTCACAGTGGTGCTCATCTAGTACAGTCAGATCAAACATGATTCACCTCTCACAGTGGTGCTCATCTAGTACAGTCAGATCAAACATGATTCACCTCTCACAGTGGTGCTCATCTAGTACAGTCAGATCAAACATGATTCACCTCTCACAGTGGTGCTCATCTAGTACAGTCAGATCAAACATGATTCACCTCTCACAGTGGTGCTCATCTAGTACAGTCAGATCAAACATGATTCACCTCTCACAGTGGTGCTCATCTAGTACAGTCAGATCAAACATGATTCACCTCTCACAGTGGTGCTCATCTAGTACAGTCAGATCAAACATGATTCACCTCTCACAGTGGTGCTCATCTAGTACAGTCAGATCAAACATGATTCACCTCTCACAGTGGTGCTCATCTAGTACAGTCAGATCAAACATGATTCACCTCTCACAGTGGTGCTCATCTAGTACAGTCAGATCAAACATGATTCACCTCTCACAGTGGTGCTCATCTAGTACAGTCAGATCAAACATGATTCACCTCTCACAGTGGTGCTCATCTAGTACAGTCAGATCAAACATGATTCACCTCTCACAGTGGTGCTCATCTAGTACAGTCAGATCAAACAGATGATTCACCTCTCACAGTGGTGCTCATCTAGTACAGTCAGATCAAACAGATGATTCACCTCTCACAGTGGTGCTCATCTAGTACAGTCAGATTAAACATGATTCACCTCTCACAGTGGTGCTCATCTAGTACAGTCAGATCAAACATGATTCACCTCTCACAGTGGTGCTCATCTAGTACAGTCAGATCAAACAGATGATTCACCTCTCACAGTGGTGCTCATCTAGTACAGTCAGATTAAACATGATTCACCTCTCACAGTGGTGCTCATCTAGTACAGTCAGATCAAACATGATTCACCTCTCACAGTGGTGCTCATCTAGTACAGTCAGATCAAACATGATTCACCTCTCACAGTGGTGCTCATCTAGTACAGTCAGATCAAACATGATTCACCTCTCACAGTGGTGCTCATCTAGTACAGTCAGATTAAACATGATTCACCTCTCACAGTGGTGCTCATCTAGTACAGTCAGATCAAACAGATGATTCACCTCTCACAGTGGTGCTCATCTAGTACAGTCAGATTAAACATGATTCACCTCTCACAGTGGTGCTCATCTAGTACAGTCAGATTAAACATGATTCACCTCTCACAGTGGTGCTCATCTAGTACAGTCAGATCAAACATGATTCACCTCTCACAGTGGTGCTCATCTAGTACAGTCAGACCAAACATGATTCACCTCTGACAGTGGTGCTCATCTAGTACAGTCAGATCAAACAGATGATTCACCTCTCACAGTGGTGCTCATCTAGTACAGTCAGATCAAACAGATGATTCATCTCTCACAGTGGTGCTCATCTAGTACAGTCAGATCAAACATGATTCAATGTCTCGCAAGATCCTATAATGATTCATTAGTATTTTCACGTAATAAAACTGAATAGAATATACTGTAACATAGACCTATAAAGTCACACCAAAAACACCTGTCCTTTCTTATCTGAAAATAATAAATCACAAATAAACTCTGCTGAAACTCACCACAGTGCCACTAGGCAGGATATACGCTTCGATTGAAACCAAATAGACCTACAAGAAAAGGCGTGTTAACGCCATCTGCTTTAATTCATGTCACGTTCACAAGTACAGTGAAATGCCTTTCTTTCCCAGCAGACTGGTGATAGAGGTCGGTATGTACAGGGTCAGTTCCAATAGCATGTTGACCATGTGCAGGCAGACTGGTGATAGAGGTAGGTATGTACAGGGTCAGTTCCAATAGCATGTTGACCATGTGCAGGCAGACTGGTGATAGAGGTAGGTATGTACAGGGTCAGTTCCAATAGCATGTTGACCATGTGCAGGCAGACTGGTGATAGAGGTAGGTATGTACAGGGTCAGTTCCAATAGCATGTTGACCATGTGCAGGCAGACTGATGATAGAGGTAGGTACAGTGCCTTGCGAAAGTATTCGGCCCCCTTGAACTTTGCAACCTTTTGCCACATTTCAGGCTTCAAACATAAAGATATAAAACTGTATTTTTTTGTGAAGAATCAACAACAAGTGGGACACAATCATGAAGTGGAACGACATTTATTGGATATTTCAAACTTTTTTAACAAATCAAAAACTGAAAAATTGGGCGTGCAAAATTATTCAGCCCCTTTACTTTCAGTGCAGCAAACTCTCTCCAGAAGTTCAGTGAGGATCTCTGAATGATCCAATGTTGACCTAAATGACTAATGATGATAAATACAATCCACCTGTGTGTAATCAAGTCTCCGTATAAATGCACCTGCACTGTGATAGTCTCAGAGGTCCGTTAAAAGCGCAGAGAGCATCATGAAGAACAAGGAACACACCAGGCAGGTCCGAGATACTGTTGTGAAGAAGTTTAAAGCCGGATTTGGATACAAAAAGATTTCCCAAGCTTTAAACATCCCAAGGAGCACTGTGCAAGCGATAATATTGAAATGGAAGGAGTATCAGACCACTGCAAATCTACCAAGACCTGGCCGTCCCTCTAAACTTTCAGCTCATACAAGGAGAAGACTGATCAGAGATGCAGCCAAGAGGCCCATGATCACTCTGGATGAACTGCAGAGATCTACAGCTGAGGTGGGAGACTCTGTCCATAGGACAACAATCAGTCGTATATTGCACAAATCTGGCCTTTATGGAAGAGTGGCAAGAAGAAAGCCATTTCTTAAAGATATCCATAAAAAGTGTCATTTAAAGTTTGCCACAAGCAAACCATATTTGCTTGTGGCAAAATGTGTGGGCTAACAGTGTTTACTAATGTTTATTGAGACCATATGTATGGGCTAACACAGTGTTTATTGAGACCATATGTGTGGGCTAACACAGTGTGTATTAATGTTTATTGAGACCATATGTGTGGGCTAACACAGTGTTTATTGAGACCATATGTGTGGGCTAACACAGTGTTTATTGAGACCATATGTGTGGGCTAACACAGTGTTTATTGAGACCATATGTATGGGCTAACACAGTGTGTATTAATGTTTATTGAGACCATATGTGTGGGCTAACACAGTGTTTATTGAGACCATATGTGGGCTAACACAGTGTTTATTGAGACCATATGTATGGGCTAACACAGTGTTTATTGAGACCATATGTATGGGCTAACACAGTGTTTATTGAGACCATATGTGTGGGCTAACACAGTGTTTATTGAGACCATATGTATGGGCTAACACAGTGTTTATGGAGACCATATGTATGGGCTAACACAGTGTTTATTGAGACCATATGTGTGGGCTAACACAGTTTTTATGGAGACCATATGTGTGGGCTAACACAGTGTTTATAAATGTTATTGAGACCATATGTGTGGGCTAACAGTGTTTATTAATGTTTATTGAGACCATATGTATAGGCTAACAGTGTTTATTGAGACCATATGTGTGGGCTAACAGTGTTTATTGAGACCATATGTGTGGGCTAACAGTGTTTATTGAGACCATATGTGTGGGCTAACACAGTGTTTATTGAGACCATATGTGTGGGCTAACAGTGTTTATTGAGACCATATGTGTGGGCTAACAGTGTTTATTGAGACCATATGTGTGGGCTAACAGTGTTTATTGAGACCATATGTGTGGGCTAACACAGTGTTTATTGAGACCATATGTGTGGGCTAACAGTGTTTATTGAGACCATATGTATGGGCTAACACAGTGTTTATTGAGACCATATGTGTGGGCTAACACAGTGTTTATTGAGACCATATGTGTGGGCTAACACAGTGTTTATTGAGACCATATGTGTGGGCTAACACAGTGTTTATTGAGACCATATGTGGGCTAACACAGTGTTTATTGAGACCATATGTATGGGCTAACACAGTGTTTATTGAGACCATATGTATGGGCTAACACAGTGTTTATTGAGACCATATGTATGGGCTAACACAGTGTTTATTGAGACCATATGTGTGGGCTAACACAGTGTTTATTGAGACCATATGTATGGGCTAACACAGTGTTTATGGAGACCATATGTATGGGCTAACACAGTGTTTATTGAGACCATATGTGTAGGCTAACACAGTGTTTATGGAGACCATATGTGTGGGCTAACACAGTGTTTATAAATGTTATTGAGACCATATGTGTGGGCTAACAGTGTTTATTGAGACCATATGTGTGGGCTAACAGTGTTTATTGAGACCATATGTGTGGGCTAACAGTGTTTATTGAGACCATATGTGTGGGCTAACAGTGTTTATTGAGACCATATGTGTGGGCTAACAGTGTTTATTGAGACCATATGTGTGGGCTAACAGTGTTTATTGAGACCATATGTGTGGGCTAACAGTGTTTATTGAGACCATATGTATGGGCTAACACAGTGTTTATTGAGACCATATGTGTGGGCTAACACAGTGTTTATTGAGACCATATGTGTGGGCTAACACAGTGTTTATTGAGACCATATGTGTGGGCTAACACAGTGTTTATTGAGACCATATGTGGGCTAACACAGTGTTTATTGAGACCATATGTGGGCTAACACAGTGTTTATTAATGTTATTGAGAACATAATGTCAAGGCAAAGCCTCAGCCACCCATTCACTCTGACATAAGGCAGGAGGACCCAATCGAAATACACATTTAGCAATTCTAACAGGAAATGAACAAAAAAGCAATGACTTGCCATTGCAAACATTTGACCACATTCAGCGTACAAAGTAGCCCAACAGGTGGTCTAAAGCTGACATGCAAATGTTTCATATTCATTCTTTTCAAAAAAAGAGATAGCTAGCAGGAAGCGAGCTGCAATAAATCATTAACTGATCATTTGAAAACAAATGATGGTACCGGTAGCCGTTGGTACCGGGCGATGATTCCACTGTGTAGCCGTTGGTACCGGGCGATGATTCCACTGTGTAGCCGTTGGTACTGAGCGATGATTCCACTGTGTAGCCGTTGGTACTGGGCGATGATTCCACTGTGTAGCCGTTGGTACTGGGCGATGATTCCACTGTGTAGCCGTTGGTACTGGGCGATGATTCCACTGTGTAGCCGTTGGTACTGAGCGATGATTCCACTGTGTAGCCGTTGGTACTGGGCGATGATTCCACTGTGTAGCCGTTGGTACTGGGCGATGATTCCACTGTGTAGCCGTTGGTACTGGGCGATGATTCCACTGTGTAGCCGTTGGTACTGGGCGATGATTCCACTGTGTAGCCGTTGGTACTGGGCGATGATTCCACTGTGTAGCCGTTGGTACTGGGAGCGAATGTCTCCATGCGTCTGTGTTCTCCGCCTGCTCGGATCTCCGGTCTCACGCACAGTGTCCTCGTAGATACAATCAACTTTACCCTTCTCCCTCTCTGGCTACAGGAATACACTACTGTGGTCTTCAATCAGAGACCAGTGGATCTAACTAGTCTGGCTACAGGAATACACTACTGTGGTCTTCAATCAGAGACCAGTGGATCTAACTAGTCTGGCTACAGGAATACACTACTGTGGTCTTCAATCAGAGACCAGTGGATCTAACTAGTCTGGCTACAGGAATACACTACTGTGGTCTTCAATCAGAGACCAGTGGATCTAACTAGTCTGGCTACAGGAATACACTACTGTGGTCTTCAATCAGAGACCAGTGGATCTAACTAGTCTGGCTACAGGAATACACTACTGTGATCTTCAATCAGAGACCAGTGGATCTAACTAGTCTGGCTACAGGAATACACTACTGTGGTCTTCAATCAGAGACCAGTGGATCTAACTAGTCTGGCTACAGGAATACACTACTGTGGTCTTCAATCAGAGACCAGTGGATCTAACTAGTCTGGCTACAGGAATACACTACTGTGGTCTTCAATCAGAGACCAGTGGATCTAACTAGTCTGGCTACAGGAATACACTACTGTGGTCTTGCTGTCAAATTGCCGCAAGTGTATCTAAACAGTGATGTGGGCCAATCCCTCATGAGATCATTTAGCATTTAGCATGTGTGTGTGTGTGTGTGTGTGTGTGTGTGTGTGTGTGTGTGTGTGTGTGTGTGTGTGTGTGTGTGTGTGTGTGTGTGTGTGTATTTAATGCATTAAGGTATCCATGCCTGCCTGTGTGCATGAAAAAGAAGGATAAAAGAAGAGAATAACCTCTACCACACTGAACTCTTCTGCTGTAATGACATACATGGTTCATAGTCTGACTGACTGGTTGTGTTGGGGGGAGAGGAGCTACTTTGTGTTTGATCTATTATTCAAAAGAAGTGGAGATGAACATTGTTAGAATATTAATCTCCAAACCCTCACCACCACTCACTCAATCTGCATATACTTATATAGCTACTGTACTGGGGAACCCATCTATATATATATAGCTACTGTACTGGGGAACCCATCTATATACATAGCTACTGTACTGGGGAACCCATCTATATACATAGCTACTGTACTGGGGAACCCATCTATATACATAGCTACTGTACTGGGGAACCCATCTATATACATAGCTACTGTACTGGGGAACCCATCTATATATATAGCCACTGTACTGGGGAACCCATGTGTATATATATAGCTACTGTACTGGGGAACCCATCTATATACATAGCTACTGTACTGGGGAACCCATCTATATATATAGCCACTGTACTGGGGAACCCATCTATATATATAGCCACTGTACTGGGGAACCCATGTGTATATATATAGCTACTGTACTGGGGAACCCATCTATATATATAGCTACTGTACTGGGGAACCCATCTATATACATAGCTACTGTACTGGGGAACCCATCTATATACATAGCTACTGTACTGGGGAACCCATCTATATATATAGCCACTGTACTGGGGAACCCATCTATATATATAGCCACTGTACTGGGGAACCCATGTGTATATATATAGCTACTGTACTGGGGAACCCATCTATATATATAGCTACTGTACTGGGGAACCCATGTGTATATATATAGCCACTGTACTGGGGAACCCATCTATATATATAGCTACTGTACTGGGGAACCCATGTGTATATATATAGCTACTGTACTGGGGAACCCATCTATATACATAGCCACTGTACTGGGGAACCCATCTATATATATAGCTACTGTACTGGGGAACCCATGTGTATATATATAGCCACTGTACTGGGGAACCCATCTATATATATAGCTACTGTACTGGGGAACCCATCTATATATATAGCTACTGTACTGGGGAACCCATCTATATACATAGCTACTGTACTGGGGAACCCATCTATATATATAGCTACTGTACTGGGGAACCCATGTGTATATACATAGCCACTGTACTGGGGAACCCATCTATATACATAGCTACTGTACTGGGGAACCCATCTATATATATAGCTACTGTACTGGGGAACCCATGTGTATATACATAGCCACTGTACTGGGGAACCCATCTATATACATAGCTACTGTACTGGGGAACCCATCTATATATATAGCTACTGTACTGGGGAACCCATCTATATATATAGCTACTGTACTGGGGAACCCATCTATATATATACTGTAGCTACTGTACTGGGGAACCCATCTATATATATAGCTACTGTACTGGGGAACCCATCTATATATATAGCTACTGTACTGGGGAACCCATCTATATATATAGCTACTGTACTGGGGAACCCATCTATATATATAGCTACTGTACTGGGGAACCCATCTATATATATAGCCACTGTACTGGGGAACCCATCTATATACATAGCTACTGTACTGGGGAACCCATCTATATATATAGCTACTGTACTGGGGAACCCATGTGTATATATATAGCTACTGTACTGGGGAACCCATCTATATACATAGCCACTGTACTGGGGAACCCATCTATATATATAGCTACTGTACTGGGGAACCCATCTATATATATAGCTACTGTACTGGGGAACCCATCTATATATATAGCTACTGTACTGGGGAACCCATCTATATACATAGCCACTGTACTGGGGAACCCATCTATATATATAGCTACTGTACTGGGGAACCCATCTATATATATAGCTACTGTACTGGGGAACCCATCTATATATATAGCTACTGTACTGGGGAACCCATCTATATATATAGCTACTGTACTGGGGAACCCATCTATATATATAGCTACTGTACTGGGGAACCCATCTATATATATAGCTACTGTACTGGGGAACCCATCTATATATATAGCCACTGTACTGGGGAACCCATCTATATATATAGCCACTGTACTGGGGAACCCATGTGTATATATAGCTACTGTACTGGGGAACCCATCTATATATATAGCTACTGTACTGGGGAACCCATCTATATATATAGCTACTGTACTGGGGAACCCATCTATATATATAGCTACTGTACTGGGGAACCCATGTGTATATATAGCTACTGTACTGGGGAACCCATCTATATATATAGCTACTGTACTGGGGAACCCATCTATATATATAGTGGTGTGGGGGCTGTGCTTTGGCAAAGTGGGTGGGGTTATATCCTTCCTGTTTGGCCCTGTCCGGGGGTGTCCTCGGATGGGGCCACAGTGTCTCCTGACCCCTCCTGTCTCAGCCTCCAGTATTTATGCTGCAGTAGTTTATGTGTCGGGGGGCTGGGGTCAGTTTGTTATATCTGGAGTACTTCTCCTGTCCTATTCGGTGTCCTGTGTGAATCTAAGTGTGCGTTCTCTAATTCTCTCCTTCTCTCTTTCTTTCTCTCTCTCGGAGGACCTGAGCCCTAGGACCATGCCCCAGGACTACCTGACATGATGACTCCTTGCTGTCCCCAGTCCACCTGGCCATGCTGCTGTTCCAGTTTCAACTGACCTGAGCCCTAGGACCATGCCCCAGGACTACCTGACATGATGACTCCTTGCTGTCCCCAGTCTACCTGGCCATGCTGCTGCTCCAGTTTCAACTTCCACCTGACTGTGCTGCTGCTCTAGTTTCAACTGTTCTGCCTTATTATTATTCGACCATGCTGGTCATTTATGAACATTGAACATCTTGACCATGTTCTGTTATAATCTCCACCCGGCACAGCCAGAAGAGGACTGGCCACCCCACATAGCCTGGTTCCTCTCTAGGTTTCTTCCTAGGTATTGGCCTTTCTAGGGAGTTTTTCCTAGCCACCGTGCTTCTACACCTGCATTGCTTGCTGTTTGGGGTTTTAGGCTGGGTTTCTGTACAGCACTTTGAGATATCAGCTGATGTACGAAGGGCTATATAAATAAATTTGATTTGATTTGATATATATATAGCTACTGTACTGGGGAACCCATCTATATATATAGCTACTGTACTGGGGAACCCATCTATATATATAGCCACTGTACTGGGGAACCCATCTATATATATAGCTACTGTACTGGGGAACCCATCTATATATATAGCTACTGTACTGGGGAACCCATCTATATATATAGCCACTGTACTGGGGAACCCATCTATATATATAGCTACTGTACTGGGGAACCCATCTATATACATAGCTACTGTACTGGGGAACCCATGTGTATATATAGCTACTGTACTGGGGAACCCATCTATATATATAGCTACTGTACTGGGGAACCCATCTATATATATAGCCACTGTACTGGGGAACCCATCTATATATATAGCCACTGTACTGGGGAACCCATCTATATATATAGCTACTGTACTGGGGAACCCATCTATATATATAGCCACTGTACTGGGGAACCCATCTATATACATAGCTACTGTACTGGGGAACCCATGTGTATATATATAGCTACTGTACTGGGGAACCCATCTATATATATAGCCACTGTACTGGGGAACCCATCTATATATATAGCCACTGTACTGGGGAACCCATCTATATATATAGCTACTGTACTGGGGAACCCATCTATATATATAGCTACTGTACTGGGGAACCCATCTATATACATAGCTACTGTACTGGGGAACCCATCTATATATATAGCTACTGTACTGGGGAACCCATCTATATATATAGCTACTGTACTGGGGAACCCATCTATATATATAGCCACTGTACTGGGGAACCCATCTATATACATAGCCACTGTACTGGGGAACCCATCTATATATATAGCTACTGTACTGGGGAACCCATCTATATATATAGCTACTGTACTGGGGAACCCATCTATATACATAGCTACTGTACTGGGGAACCCATCTATATATATAGCTACTGTACTGGGGAACCCATCTATATATATAGCTACTGTACTGGGGAACCCATCTATATATATAGCTACTGTACTGGGGAACCCATCTATATATATAGCTACTGTACTGGGGAACCCATCTATATATATAGCTACTGTACTGGGGAACCCATCTATATATATAGCTACTGTACTGGGGAACCCATCTATATACATAGCTACTGTACTGGGGAACCCATCTATATATATAGCCACTGTACTGGGGAACCCATCTATATATATAGCTACTGTACTGGGGAACCCATGTGTATATATATAGCCACTGTACTGGGGAACCCATCTATATATATAGCTACTGTACTGGGGAACCCATCTATATATATAGCCACTGTACTGGGGAACCCATCTATATATATAGCTACTGTACTGGGGAACCCATCTATATATATAGCCACTGTACTGGGGAACCCATCTATATATATAGCTACTGTACTGGGGAACCCATCTATATATATAGCCACTGTACTGGGGAACCCATGTGTATATATAGCTACTGTACTGGGGAACCCATCTATATATATAGCCACTGTACTGGGGAACCCATGTGTATATATAGCTACTGTACTGGGGAACCCATCTATATATATAGCCACTGTACTGGGGAACCCATCTATATATATATAGCTACTGTACTGGGGAACCCATCTATATATATAGCCACTGTACTGGGGAACCCATCTATATATATAGCTACTGTACTGGGGAACCCATGTGTATATATATAGCCACTGTACTGGGGAACCCATCTATATATATAGCCACTGTACTGGGGAACCCATCTATATATATAGCTACTGTACTGGGGAACCCATCTATATACATAGCTACTGTACTGGGGAACCCATCTATATATATAGCTACTGTACTGGGGAACCCATCTATATATATAGCCACTGTACTGGGGAACCCATCTATATATATAGCTACTGTACTGGGGAACTCATGTATATACAGTTGAAGTCTGAAGTTTACATACACCTTTTACATTTAAAATACAAATACATTTAAACTCAGTTTTTCACAATTCCTGACATTTAATTCTAGTAAAAAAAAATGTGGGTCAGTTAGAATTACCACTTTATTTTATGAACGTGAAATGTCACAATAATAGTAGAGAGAATGGTTTATTTGAACTTTTATTTCTTTCATCACATTCCCAGTGGGTCAGAAGTTAACAAACACTCAATTCGTTTTTTGTAGCATTGCCTTTAAATTGTTTAACTTGGGTCAAAAGTTTCGGGTAGCCTTCCACGAACTTCCCACAATAAGTTGGGTGAATATTGGCCCATTCCTCCTGACAGAGCTAGTGGAACTGAGTCAGGATTGTATAGGCCTCCTTGCTCGCACATGCTTTTTCAGTTCTGCTCACAAATTTTCTATAGGATTGAGGTCAGGGCTTTGATGGCCACTCCAATACCTTGACTTTGATGTCCTTAAGCCATTTTGCCAAAACTTTGGAAGTATGCTTGGGGTCATTGTCCTTTTGGAAGACTAATTTGCAGCCAAGCTTTAACTTCCTGACTGATGTCTTGAGACGTTGCTTCAATATATCCACATAATTTTCCGCCCTCATGAAGCCATCTATTTTGTGAAGTGCACCAGTCCCTCCTGCAGCAAAGCACCCCCACAACATGATGCTGCCAGCCCCGTGCTTCATGGTTGGGATGGTGTTCTTCGGATTGCAAGCCTCCCCCTTTTCCCTCCAAACATAACGATGGTCATTATGGCCAAACAGTTATGTTTTTGTTTCATCAGACCACAGGACATTTTTCCAAAAAGTACGATCTTTGTCCCCATGTGAAGTTGCAAACCGTAGTCTGGCTTTTTTATGGCGGCTTTGGAGCAGTGGCTTCTTCCTTGCTGAGCGGCCTTTCAGGTTATGTCGATATAGAACTCGTTTTCCTGTGAATACAGATACTTTTGTACCTG
Organism: Oncorhynchus kisutch; assembly: GCF_002021735.2. Taxonomy (NCBI): domain Eukaryota; kingdom Metazoa; phylum Chordata; class Actinopteri; order Salmoniformes; family Salmonidae; genus Oncorhynchus; species Oncorhynchus kisutch. The sequence goes on along the minus strand of NW_022262888.1, from coordinate 20,218 downwards.
TTTCCTCCAGCATTTTCACAAGGTCCTTTGCTGTTGTTCTGGGATTAATTTGCACAATTCTCACCAAAGTACATTAATCTCTAGGAGACAGAACGCGTCTCCTTCCTGAGCGGTAATAAAGTGAAATAATCTGTAAACAATTGTTGGAAAAATGATTTGTGTCATGCACAAAGTAGATGTCCCACCGACTTGCCAGAACTAAAGTTTGTTAACAAGAAATTTGTGGAGTGGTTGAAAAACGAGTTTTAATGACTCCAACCTCAGTGTATGTAAACTTCCGACTTCAACTTGTCACGCCCTGGTCAAAGTATTTTGTTCTTTATCTTTATTATTTGGGTGTACTGGGGAACACCCCAGGGTGTGACATGGGGTTATTGTATTGTCCTATTGGGGTTTTTGTAGGCATTGGGATTTGTGGTTGATTAGGGGTGTGTCTTGTATAGGCTTGGCTGCCTGAGGCGGTTCTCAATCTGAGTCAGGTGATTCTCGTTGTCTCGGATTGGGAACCGTATTTAGGTAGCCTGAGTTTCACTTTGTATTTCGTGGGTGATTGTCCTATGTGTCCTATGTGTACTCTCTGTTAGTTTGCACAAGTATAGGCTGTTTTCGGTTTTCGTTTATTGTTTTGTAGTGTTCGTGTTTAGTCGTGTTTACGTTTGTTTAAATAAACATGGATCGCAATCGACACGCTGCAGTTTGGTCCGACTCTCCTTCATCACAACTAGAAAGCCGTGACAGAATCACCCACCACCAACGGACCAAGCGGCGTGTCAACAGGCAGGAGCAGCCGAAAGAGGAGAGGCAACAAAGGCAGCAACAGCGGTGTTATGAGGAGGTTATGGACAGCAGAAGCATGGAGTATACGACGTGGGATGAAATAGACAGGTGGGCGGCCGACCCAGAGAGAGTGCCTGAGCCCGCCTGGGATTCGCTAGAGCAGTGCGAAGAGGGCTATAGGCGAATGCAGTTGGAGAAACAGACACGGCGGCGCAGAGCGAAACCCGAAAGTCACCCCAAGAAATTTATTGGGGGGGGCTCAGAGGGAGAGTGGCTGAGTCAGGAGATAGACCTGAGCCAACTCTCCGTGTTTATCGTGAGGAGCCAAGGAGGAGACCAGAACCAGAGCCGGTGTTGGAGGTGAGCGAAACAGAGACTGTCTCAGGCTCTGAGACAGCATTGTGTTGAGGCACAGATCTGGGGAAAGGTACCAAAAAATTTCTTCAGTATTGAAGGTCCCCAAGAACACAGTGGCTGCCATCATTCTTTAATTAATGGAAGAAGTTTGGAACTACCAAGACTCTTCCTAGATCTGGCCTCCCGGCCAAGCTGAGCAATCGGGGGAGAAGGGCCTTGGTCAGGGAGGTGACCAAGAACCTGATGGTCACTCTATCAGAGCTCCAGATTTCCTCTTTGGAGATGGGAGAAGGACTGACAGTTGACAGTGAATGCATTAAATTCTAAAAACAGGTTTTTGCTTTGTCATTATGGGTTATTGATGAGGAAAACAATTTCATCCATTTTAGAATAAGGCTGTAATGTAACAACATGTGGAAAAAGTCAAAGGGGCTGAATACATTCTGAATGCTCTGTATGTGTGTGTATATGCGAAGCCTTTCCCCTGCAGACATCAGTGTTTATGCTGCCAGCGTACTATAGATAGTTGTACAACGCTGGGGGAGGGAGGGAGGGTGGTCTCTCTGACAGATGTCTACACCAGATGTTGCAGTCACTGGGAGAGACAATAAATCACTCAGACAGACACTGCATGGGCAACTGTGTGTGTGTTTGTGTGTGTCTCCACATGGGGACATAACTGGGCGACAGAGACCCGCAGGGAGGCTCTGTTCTCTGGGGAGAAAAGCAGAACAAGTCCAGCTGCTCTCTATTCTCAGATCCTCAAATACGAACCAGGACAAGCAGGACAACCAGTCAACTAGGTTAACCAGGACAACCAGTCAACAAGGTCAACCAGTCAACCATTCAACCAGACAACAAGGTTAACCATTCAACCAGACAACCAGTCAACAAGGTCAACCATTCAACCAGACAACCAGTCAACCATTCAACCAGTCAACAAGGTCAACCAGGACAACCAGTCAACCAGGACAACCAGTCAACAAGGTCAACCAGGACAACCAGTTAACCAGTCAAATGAAAGCCAGTAAATCAGAACAACCAGTTAACAAGTGAACTAGTCAAATGTCAACCAGTTAACCAGTCAAATGACAACCAGTCAACCAGTTAACCAGTCAAATGACAACCAGTCAACCACTGAACCAGTCAAATGACAACCAGTCAACCAGTTAACCAGTGGACCAGTCAAATGACAACCAGTCAACCAGTTAACAAGTGAACTAGTCAAATGACAACCAGTCAACCAGTTAACCAGTCAAATGACAACCAGTTAACCAGTGAACCAGTCAAATGATGACCAGTCAACCAGTTAACCAGTCAAATGACAACCAGTTAACCAGTCAAATGACAACCAGTCAACCAGTTAACCAGTCAAATGACAACCAGTTAACCAGTGAACCAGTCAAATGACGACCAGTTAACCAGTGAACTAGTCAAATGTCAACCAGTTAACCAGTCAAATGACAACCAGTCAACCAGTGGCAGGGATCCTGCTGGGTGTGAGGGCCAGACGGGGGCCAGGGGCAGGCCAGGTATGAGAGGGCCCAGGGAGGCCAGGTATGAGAGGGCTTAGGGAGGCCAGGTATGAGAGGGCTTAGGGAGGCCAGGTATGAGAGGGGCTTAGGGAGGCCAGGTATGAGAGGGCTTAGGGAGGCCAGGTATGAGAGGGCTTAGGGAGGCCAGGTATGAGAGGGCTTAGGGAGGCCAGGTATGAGAGGGCTTAGGGAGGCCAGGTATGAGAGGGCTTAGGGAGGCCAGGTGTAAGAGGGCTTAGGGAGGCCAGGTGTGAGAGGGCTTAGGGAGGCCAGGTGTGAGAGGGCTTAGGGAGGCCAGGTGTGAGATGGTGTGAGATGGCCCAGGGAGGCCAGGTGTGAGATGGCCCAGGGAGGCCAGGTGTGAGATGGCCCAGGGAGGCCAGGTGTGAGATGGCCCAGGGAGGCCAGGTATGAGAGGGCTTAGGGAGGCCAGGTGTGAGATGGCCCAGGGAGGCCAGGTGTGAGATGGCCCAGGGAGGCCAGGTGTGAGATGGCCCAGGGAGGCCAGGTATGAGAGGGCTTAGGGAGGCCCTGGATCAGAATCATTCCCCAATTAAAAGCCAATAAAAGGAGCCTCCTTTATTTTATTTTACAATCATCAACAAAATCAAACACATTATTTACAATAAAAGGAAAACATTCCCTGGCTGATCCATCTGGTGTCCTCTCCCTAACATTACAGTAGACAGGTGATCTGGTGTCCTCTCCCTAAAATTACAGTAGACAGGTGATCTGGTGTCCTCTCCCCAACATTACAGTAGACAGGTGATCTGGTGTCCTCTCCCTAACATTACAGTAGACAGGTGATCTGGTGTCCTCTCCCCAACATTACAGTAGACAGGTGATCTGGTGTCCTCTCCCTAACATTACAGTAGACAGGTGATCTGGTGTCCTCTCCCTAACATTACAGTAGACAGGTGATCTGGTGTCCTCTCCCTAACATTACAGTAGACAGGTGATCTGGTGTCCTCTCCCTAACATTACAGTAGACAGGTGATCTGGTGTCCTCTCCCTAACATTACAGTAGACAGGTGATCTGGTGTCCTCTCCCTAACATTACAGTAGACAGGTGATCTGGTGTCCTCTCCCTAACATTACAGTAGACAGGTGATCTGGTGTCCTCTCCCTAACATTACAGTAGACAGGTGATCTGGTGTCCTCTCCCTAACATTACAGTAGACAGGTGATCTGGTGTCCTCTCCCTAACATTACAGTAGACAGGTGATTTGGTGTCCTCTCCCTAACATTACAGTAGACAGGTGATCTGGTGTCCTCTCCCTAACATTACAGTAGACAGGTGATCTGGTGTCCTCTCCCTAACATTACAGTAGACAGGTGATCTGGTGTCCTCTCCCTAACATTACAGTAGACAGGTGATCTGGTGTCCTCTCCCTAACATTACAGTAGACAGGTGATCTGGTGTCCTCTCCCTAACATTACAGTAGACAGGTGATCTGGTGTCCTCTCCCTAACATTACAGTAGACAGGTGATCTGGTGTCCTCTCCCTAACATTACAGTAGACAGGTGATCTGGTGTCCTCTCCCTAACATTACAGTAGACAGGTGATCTGGTGTCCTCTCCCTAACATTACAGTAGACAGGTGATCTGGTGTCCTCTCCCTAACATTACAGTAGACAGGTGATCTGGTGTCCTCTCCCTAACATTACAGTAGACAGGTGATCTGGTGTCCTCTCCCTAACATTACAGTAGACAGGTGATCTGGTGTCCTCTCCCTAACATTACAGTAGACAGGTGATCTGGTGTCCTCTCCCTAACATTACAGTAGACAGGTGATCTGGTGTCCTCTCCCTAACATTACAGTAGACAGGTGATCTGGTGTCCTCTCCCTAACATTACAGTAGACAGGTGATCTGGTGTCCTCTCCCTAACATTACAGTAGACAGGTGATCTGGTGTCCTCTCCCTAACATTACAGTAGACAGGTGATCTGGTGTCCTCTCCCCAACATTACAGTAGACAGGTGATCTGGTGTCCTCTCCCCAACATTACAGTAGACAGGTGATCTGGTGTCCTCTCCCTAACATTACAGTAGACAGGTGATCTGGTGTCCTCTCCCTAACATTACAGTAGACAGGTGATCTGGTGTCCTCTCCCTAACATTACAGTAGACAGGTGATCTGGTGTCCTCTCCCTAACATTACAGTAGACAGGTGATCTGGTGTCCTCTCCCTAACATTACAGTAGACAGGTGATCTGGTGTCCTCTCCCCAACATTACAGTAGACAGGTGATCTGGTGTCCTCTCCCTAACATTACAGTAGACAGGTGATCTGGTGTCCTCTCCCCAACATTACAGTAGACAGGTGATCTGGTGTCCTCTCCCTAACATTACAGTAGACAGGTGATCTGGTGTCCTCTCCCTAACATTACAGTAGACAGGTGATCTGGTGTCCTCTCCCTAACATTACAGTAGACAGGTGATCTGGTGTCCTCTCCCTAACATTACAGTAGACAGGTGATCTGGTGTCCTCTCCCTAACATTACAGTAGACAGGTGATCTGGTGTCCTCTCCCTAACATTACAGTAGACAGGTGATCTGGTGTCCTCTCCCTAACATTACAGTAGACAGGTGATCTGGTGTCCTCTCCCTAACATTACAGTAGACAGGTGATCTGGTGTCCTCTCCCTAACATTACAGTAGACAGGTGATCTGGTGTCCTCTCCCTAACATTACAGTAGACAGGTGATCTGGTGTCCTCTCCCTAACATTACAGTAGACAGGTGATCTGGTGTCCTCTCCCTAACATTACAGTAGACAGGTGATCTGGTGTCCTCTCCCTAACATTACAGTAGACAGGTGATCTGGTGTCCTCTCCCTAACATTACAGTAGACAGGTGATCTGGTGTCCTCTCCCTAACATTACAGTAGACAGGTGATCTGGTGTCCTCTCCCTAACATTACAGTAGACAGGTGATCTGGTGTCCTCTCCCTAACATTACAGTAGACAGGTGATCTGGTGTCCTCTCCTAACATTACAGTAGACAGGTGATCTGGTGTCCCAAGAGACAGGTGATCTGGTGTCCTCTCCCTAACATTACAGTAGACAGGTGATCTGGTGTCCTCTCCCTAACATTACAGTAGACAGGTGATCTGGTGTCCTCTCCCTAACATTACAGTAGACAGGTGATCTGGTGTCCTCTCCCTAACATTACAGTAGACAGGTGATCTGGTGTCCTCTCCCTAACATTACAGTAGACAGGTGATCTGGTGTCCTCTCCCTAACATTACAGTAGACAGGTGATCTGGTGTCCTCTCCCTAACATTACAGTAGACAGGTGATCTGGTGTCCTCTCCCTAACATTACAGTAGACAGGTGATCTGGTGTCCTCTCCCTAACATTACAGTAGACAGGTGATCTGGTGTCCTCTCCCAACATTACAGTAGACAGGTGATCTGGTGTCCTCTCCCTAACATTACAGTAGACAGGTGATCTGGTGTCCTCTCCCTAACATTACAGTAGACAGGTGATCTGGTGTCCTCTCCCTAACATTACAGTAGACAGGTGATCTGGTGTCCTCTCCCTAACATTACAGTAGACAGGTGATCTGGTGTCCTCTCCCTAACATTACAGTAGACAGGTGATCTGGTGTCCTCTCCCTAACATTACAGTAGACAGGTGATCTGGTGTCCTCTCCCTAACATTACAGTAGACAGGTGATCTGGTGTCCTCTCCCTAACATTACAGTAGACAGGTGATCTGGTGTCCTCTCCCCAACATTACAGTAGACAGGTGATCTGGTGTCCTCTCCCTAACATTACAGTAGACAGGTGATCTGGTGTCCTCTCCCTAACATTACAGTAGACAGGTGATCTGGTGTCCTCTCCCCCAACATTACAGTAGACAGGTGATCTGGTGTCCTCTCCCTAACATTACAGTAGACAGGTGAGCTGGTGTCCTCTCCCCTAACATTACAGTAGACAGGTGATCTGGTGTCCTCTCCCTAACATTACAGTAGACAGGTGATCTGGTGTCCTCTCCCTAACATTACAGTAGACAGGTGATCTGGTGTCCTCTCCCTAACATTACAGTAGACAGGTGATCTGGTGTCCTCTCCCTAACATTACAGTAGACAGGTGATCTGGTGTCCTCTCCCTAACATTACAGTAGACAGGTGATCTGGTGTCCTCTCCCTAACATTACAGTAGACAGGTGATCTGGTGTCCTCTCCCTAACATTACAGTAGACAGGTGATCTGGTGTCCTCTCCCTAACATTACAGTAGACAGGTGATCTGGTGTCCTCTCCCTAACATTACAGTAGACAGGTGATTTGATTTTTACAAATGTGTTGAAAACCTTTATTTCCCTGAAGGGCAAATGTTGTTTCCTGACAAAATGTTATTCCTGCCCCATCCCAGACAGCACTGACTTGAAATAGTTGCAGCAAATTGTTTTCTAAAGGCAATGGCTTTGAAAATCTGTTACTGCTGCAAGTTGCAACTATACCAAGTGAGCCTTAACCTTGGACTGAAATAGCCCATGATATCTCCTCCAACATAAAGCCCCGGCTCTGTATATCTGACTGCAGCTCCGGAGAGGAGAGAAGGGGAGGGTGGGAGAGGAAGCGAGAGGAGACTAGCTATCTCTCCGTAGACATTAAGCCCCTCTATCCCTTCCTCTATCTCTCCCCCTCAGGCTTGTCATTCAGTCGCCATGGCAAACGTAGCTCTTTAAAGGACTCCCTCTGGGACACAGTCAGAAGTAGTGTAGGAAATAGGTTTCCATTCTGCTTTCTCTTTCTATAAACTCCTCCCCTTATTACCCGGCTCCTCCCCTTATTACCCCACTCCTCCCCTTATTACCCCACTCCTCCCCTTATTACCCCACTCCTCCCCTTATTACGCCACGACTCCCCATATTACCCCCACTCCTCCCCTTATTACCCCACTCCTCCCCTTATTACCCCGCTCCTCCCTTATTACCCCACTCCACCCCTTATTACCCCACGACTCCCCATATTACCCCACTCCTTCCCTTATTACCCGGCTCCTCCCCTTATTACCCCACTCCACCCCTCATTACCCCACTCCTCCCCTTATTACCCCACTCCTCCCCTTATTACCCTGCTCCTCCCCTTATTACCCCACTCCTTCCCTTATTACCCGGCTCCTCCCCTTATTACCCCACTCCTCTCCTTATTACCCCACTCCTCCCCTCATTACCCCACTCCTCCCCTTATTACCCCACTCCTTCAATCACATGCCTGCGTTACAATCCCCTTCCCTTCTCCTTGATATGTGCACTCGTTCCAAGTATGGGGTGGTGTTGGCACTGGATAGGCTCCAGGGAGTTTCCATCAAGTTTATTTGATGGAGAATGAAAGGGAGGGAAAGTGCACATTTGGGGAGAGAATTTAATTGGACGCTTCAGGCCTCTGTCAGATTGGAGCCATCAAGCTGATGCATTTTGAGTACTCTGCATTAAGCTATTAGGGGTTCCAACACACAGTAGCTACAGTGCCTTGCGAAAGTATTCGGCCCCCTTGAACTTTGCGACCTTTTGCCACATTTCAGGCTTCAAACATAAAGATATAAAACTGTATTTTTTTGTGAAGAATCAACAACAAGTGGGACACAATCATGAAGTGGAACGACATTTATTGGATATTTCAAACTTTTTTAACAAATCAAAAACTGAAAAATTGGGCGTGCAAAATTATTCAGCCCCTTTACTTTCAGTGCAGCAAACTCTCTCCAGAAGTTCAGTGAGGATCTCTGAATGATCCAATGTTGACCTAAATGACTAATGATGATAAATACAATCCACCTGTGTGTAATCAAGTCTCCGTATAAATGCACCTGCACTGTGATAGTCTCAGAGGTCCGTTAAAAGCGCAGAGAGCATCATGAAAAACAAGGAACACACCAGGCAGCTCCGAGATACTGTTGTGAAGAAGTTTAAAGCCGGATTTGGATACAAAAAGATTTCCCAAGCTTTAAACATCCCAAGGAGCACTGTGCAAGCGATAATATTGAAATGGAAGGAGTATCAGACCACTGCAAATCTACCAAGACCTGGCCGTCCCTCTAAACTTGCAGCTCATACAAGGAGAAGACTGATCAGAGATGCAGCCAAGAGGCCCATGATCACTCTGGATGAACTGCAGAGATCTACAGCTGAGGTGGGAGACTCTGTCCATAGGACAACAATCAGTCGTATATTGCACAAATCTGGCCTTTATGGAAGAGTGGCAAGAAGAAAGTCATTTCTTAAAGATATCCATAAAAAGTGTTGTTTAAAGTTTGCCACAAGCCACCTGGGAGACACACCAAACATGTGGAAGAAGGTGCTCTGGTCAGATGAAACCAAAATTGAACTTTTTGGCAACAATGCAAAACGTTATGTTTGGCGTAAAAGCAACACAGCGCATCACCCTGAACACACCATCCCCACTGTCAAACATGGTGGTGGCAGCATCATGGTTTGGGCCTGCTTTTCTTCAGCAGGGACAGGGAAGATGGTTAAAATTGATGGGAAGATGGATGGAGCCAAATACAGGACCATTCTGGAAGAAAACCTGATGGAGTCTGCAAAAGACCTGAGACTGGGACGGAGATTTGTCTTCCAACAAGACAATGATCCAAAACATAAAGCAAAATCTACAATGGAATGGTTCAAAAATAAACATATCCAGGTGTTAGAATGGCCAAGTCAAAGTCCAGACCTGAATCCAATCGAGAATCTGTGGAAAGAACTGAAAACTGCTGTTCACAAATGCTCTCCATCCAACCTCACTGAGCTAGTGCTGTTTTGCAAGGAGGAATGGGAAAAATTTCAGTCTCTCGATGTGCAAAACTGATAGAGACATACCCCAAGCGACTTACAGCTGTAATCGCAGCAAAAGGTGGCGCTACAAAGTATTAACCTAAGGGGGTTGAATAATTTTGCACGCCCAATTTTTCAGTTTTTGATTTGTTAAAAAAGTTTGAAATATCCAATAAATGTCGTTCCACTTCATGATTGTGTCCCACTTGTTGTTGATTCTTCACAAAAAAAATACAGTTTTATATCTTTATGTTTGAAGCCTGAAATGTGGCAAAAGGTCGCAAAGTTCAAGGGGGCCGAATACTTTCGCAAGGCACCGTATATATAGATGGGTTCCCCAGTACAGTAGTTATATATATAGATGGGTTCCCCACTACAGTAGCTATATAAGTATATATAGATGGGTTCCCCACTACAGTAGCTATATAAGTATATATAGATGGGTTCCCCAGTACAGTAGTTATATATATAGATGGGTTCCCCACTACAGTAGCTATATAAGTATATATAGATGGGTTCCCCAGTACAGTAGCTATATAAGTATATATAGATGGGTTCCCCAGTACAGTAGCTACAGTATATATATATATATTATTGAGAGAGAGACGGCAAGAGAGAGACAGCGAGAGAGAGACAGAGGGATAGGGAGAGAGAGGGGGGGGGGGGGGGGCAGAGGAGTCTGACCAGACCAAAAGCTCCAGTTGTCTCTGCAGATTGACTTTGTCAGACACCATCTGTAGGCTGGAGAGCAAACCAGCTTAGGTTCCCCTCCTGTCCTCAATCTCCTCTTCTCTCATCTCCCTCCCTATGCTCCATCTCCTCTTCTCTTCTCCCATCTCCCTCTCTATGCTCCATCTCCTCTCATCTCCCTCCCTATGCTCCATCTCCTCTTCTCTTCTCTCATCTCCCTCTCTATGCTCCATCTCCTCTCATCTCCCTCTCTATGCTCCATCTCCTCTCCCTCCCTCTCTATGCTCCATCTCCTCTCATCTCCCTCTCTATGCTCCATCTCCTCTCCCTCCCTCCCTCTCTATGCTCCATCTCCTCTCATCTCCCTCCCTATGCTCCATCTCCTCTCATCTCCCTCCCTATGCTCCATCTCCTCTCATCTCCCTCTCTATGCTCCATCTCATCTCCCTCCCTCCCTATGCTCCATCTCCTCTCATCTCCCTCTCTATGCTCCATCTCCTCTCCTCTCCCTCTCTATGCTCCATCTCCTCTCATCTCCCTCCCTATGCTCCATCTCCTCTCCTCTCCCTCTCTATGCTCCATCTCCTCTCCTCTCCCTCTCTATGCTCCATCTCCTCTCATCTCCCTCCCTATGCTCCATCTCCTCTCATCTCCCTCTCTATGCTCCATCTCATCTCCCTCCCTATGCTCCATCTCCTCTCATCACCCTCCCTATGCTCCATCTCCTCTCATCTCCCTCTCTATGCTCCATCTCCTCTCATCTCCCTCTCTATGCTCCTCTCCTCTCATCTCCCTCTCTATGCTCCATCTCCTCTCATCTCCCTCTCTATGCTCCATCTCATCTCCTCTCATCTCCCTCTCTATGCTCCATCTCCTCTCATCTCCCTCCCTATGCTCCATCTCATCTCCTCTCATCTCCCTCTCTATGCTCCATCTCCTCTCCTCTCATCTCCCTCCCTATGCTCCATCTCCTCTCCTCTCTCTCTCTATGCTCCATCTCCTCTCATCTCCCTCTCTATGCTCCATCTCCTCTCCTCTCATCTCCCTCCCTATGCTCCATCTCCTCTCCTCTCCCTCTCTATGCTCCATCTCCTCTCATCTCCCTCTCTATGCTCCATCTCCTCTCATCTCCCTCTCTATGCTCCATCTCCTCTCATCTCCCTCTCTATGCTCCTCTCCTCTCATCTCCCTCCCTATGCTCCATCTCCTTTCCTCTCCTCTCCCTCTCTATGCTCCATCTCCTCTCCTCTCCCTCTCTATGCTCCATCTCCTCTCCTCTCATCTCCCTCTCTATGCTCCATCTCCTCTCATCTCCCTCTCTAATCTCCATCTCCTCTCATCTCCCTCCCTATGCTCCATCTCCTCTCCTCTCATCTCCCTCCCTATGCTCCATCTCCTCTCCTCTCATCTCCCTCTCTATGCTCCATCTCCTCTCCTCTCCTCTCCCTCTCTATGCTCCATCTCCTCTCCTCTCCTCTCCCTCTCTATGCTCCATCTCCTCTCCTCTCCTCTCCCTCTCTATGCTCCATCTCCTCTCCTCTCCTCTCCCTCTCTATGCTCCATCTCCTCTCATCTCCCTCTCTATGCTCCATCTCCTCTCATCTCCCTCCCTATGCTCCATCTCCTCTCCTCTCCTCTCCCTCCCTATGCTCCATCTCCTCTCCTCTCATCTCCCTCCCTATGCTCCATCTCCTCTCCTCTCATCTCCCTCTCTATGCTCCATCTCCTCTCCTCTCCTCTCCCTCTCTATGCTCCATCTCCTCTCCTCTCCTCTCCCTCTCTATGCTCCATCTCCTCTCCTCTCCTCTCCCTCTCTATGCTCCATCTCCTCTCCTCTCCTCTCCCTCTCTATGCTCCATCTCCTCTCATCTCCCTCTCTATGCTCCATCTCCTCTCATCTCCCTCTCTATGCTCCATCTCCTCTCATCTCCCTCCCTATGCTCCATCTCCTCTCCTCTCCTCTCCCTCCCTATGCTCCATCTCCTCTTCTCTTCTCCCATCTCCCTCTCTATGCTCCATCTCCTCTCATCTCCCTCCCTATGCTCCATCTCCTCTTCTCTTCTCTCATCTCCCTCTCTATGCTCCATCTCCTCTCATCTCCCTCTCTATGCTCCATCTCCTCTCATCTCCCTCCCTATGCTCCATCTCCTCTCCCTCCCTCTCTATGCTCCATCTCCTCTCATCTCCCTCTCTATGCTCCATCTCCTCTCCCTCCCTCCCTCTCTATGCTCCATCTCCTCTCATCTCCCTCCCTATGCTCCATCTCCTCTCATCTCCCTCCCTATGCTCCATCTCCTCTCATCTCCCTCTCTATGCTCCATCTCCTCTCCTCTCCCTCTCTATGCTCCATCTCCTCTCATCTCCCTCCCTATGCTCCATCTCCTCTCCTCTCCCTCTCTATGCTCCATCTCCTCTCCTCTCCCTCTCTATGCTCCATCTCCTCTCATCTCCCTCCCTATGCTCCATCTCCTCTCATCTCCCTCTCTATGCTCCATCTCATCTCCCTCCCTATGCTCCATCTCCTCTCATCTCCCTCCCTATGCTCCATCTCCTCTCATCTCCCTCTCTATGCTCCATCTCCTCTCATCTCCCTCTCTATGCTGCTCTCCTCTCATCTCCCTCTCTATGCTCCATCTCCTCTCATCTCCCTCTCTATGCTCCATCTCATCTCCTCTCATCTCCCTCTCTATGCTCCATCTCCTCTCATCTCCCTCCCTATGCTCCATCTCATCTCCTCTCATCTCCCTCTCTATGCTCCATCTCCTCTCCTCTCATCTCCCTCCCTATGCTCCATCTCCTCTCCTCTCTCTCTCTATGCTCCATCTCCTCTCATCTCCCTCTCTATGCTCCATCTCCTCTCCTCTCATCTCCCTCCCTATGCTCCATCTCCTCTCCTCTCCCTCTCTATGCTCCATCTCCTCTCATCTCCCTCTCTATGCTCCATCTCCTCTCATCTCCCTCTCTATGCTCCATCTCCTCTCATCTCCCTCTCTATGCTCCTCTCCTCTCATCTCCCTCCCTATGCTCCATCTCCTTTCCTCTCCTCTCCCTCTCTATGCTCCATCTCCTCTCCTCTCCCTCTCTATGCTCCATCTCCTCTCCTCTCATCTCCCTCTCTATGCTCCATCTCCTCTCATCTCCCTCTCTATGCTCCATCTCCTCTCATCTCCCTCCCTATGCTCCATCTCCTCTCCTCTCATCTCCCTCCCTATGCTCCATCTCCTCTCCTCTCATCTCCCTCTCTATGCTCCATCTCCTCTCCTCTCCTCTCCCTCTCTATGCTCCATCTCCTCTCCTCTCCTCTCCCTCTCTATGCTCCATCTCCTCTCCTCTCCTCTCCCTCTCTATGCTCCATCTCCTCTCATCTCCCTCTCTATGCTCCATCTCCTCTCATCTCCCTCTCTATGCTCCATCTCCTCTCATCTCCCTCCCTATGCTCCATCTCCTCTCCTCTCCTCTCCCTCCCTATGCTCCATCTCCTCTCCTCTCCTCTCCCTCCCTATGCTCCATCTCCTCTCCTCTCCTCTCCCTCTCTATGCTCCATCTCCTCTCCTCTCATCTCCCTCTCTATGCTCCATCTCCTCTCCTCTCCCTCTCTATGCTCCATCTCCTCTCCTCTCCCTCTCTATGCTCCATCTCCTCTCCTCTCCCTCTCTATGCTCCATCTCCTCTCATCTCCCTCTCTATGCTCCATCTCCTATCCTCTCCCTCTCTATGCTCCATCTCCTCTCATCTCCCTCTCTATGCTCCATCTCATCTCCTCTCATCTCCCTCTCTATGCTCCATCTCCTCTCATCTCCCTCTCTATGCTCCATCTCCTCTCATCTCCCTCCCTATGCTCCATCTCCTCTCCTCTCCCTCTCTATGCTCCATCTCCTCTCCTCTCCCTCTCTATGCTCCATCTCCTCTCCTCTCCCTCTCTATGCTCCATCTCCTCTCCTCTCCCTCTCTATGCTCCATCTCCTCTCCTCTCCCTCTCTATGCTCCATCTCCTCTCATCTCCCTCTCTATGCTCCATCTCCTCTCCTCTCCCTCTCTATGCTCCATCTCATCTCCCTCTCTATGCTCCATCTCCTCTCCTCTCCCTCTCTATGCTCCATCTCCTCTCCTCTCCCTCTCTATGCTCCATCTCATCTCCCTCTCTATGCTCCATCTCCTCTCCTCTCCCTCTCTATGCTCCATCTCCTCTCATCTCCCTCCCTATGCTCCATCTCCTCTCCTCTCCCTCTCTATGCTCCATCTCCTCTCCTCTCCCTCTCTATGCTCCATCTCCTCTCATCTCCCTCCCTATGCTCCATCTCCTCTCCTCTCCCTCTCTATGCTCCTTCTCCTCTCCTCTCCCTCTCTATGCTCCATCTCATCTCCCTCCCTATGCTCCATCTCCTCTCCATCTCCCTCTCTATGCTCCATCTCCTATGTTTCTCTCTGTCAGTCCAATTCAATTCAAAGGTCTTTATTGGCATGGGAAACATGTACTGTAAGTGAAATAGATAAACAAAAGTGAAATAAAAATTCAAAAATGAACACGAAACATTATACTCACAGACGTTCCAAAGGAATAGAGACATTTCAAATGTCATATTATGTTTATATACAGTGTGGTAATGATGTGCAAATGGTTAAAGTACAAAAAGGAAAATAAAATAAAATAAATACTGGTTGTATTTACATTGGTGTTTGTTCTTCACTGGTTGCCCTTTTCTTGTGGCAACAGGTCACACATCTTGCTGCTGTGGTATTTCACCCAGTAGATAAGGGAGTTTATCAGAATTGGATTTGTTTTCAAATTCTATGTGGATCTGTGTAACCTGAGGGAAATATGTGTCTCTAATATGGTCATACATTTGGCAGAAGGTTAGGAAGTGCAGCTCAATTTCCACCTCATTTTGTGGGCAGTGTGCACATAGCCTGTCTTCTCGAGAGCCAGGTCTGCCTACGGCGGCCTCTCTCAATAGCAAGGCTATGCTCACTGAGTCTCTACATAGTCAAAGATTTCCTTAATTTTGAGTCAGTCACAGTGGTCAGATATTCTGCCACTGTGTACTCTATGTTGAGGGCCAAATAGCATTTTAGTTTGCTCAGTTTTTTTGTAAATTCTTTCCAATGTGTCAAGTAATTATCTTGTTTTGTCATGATTTGGTTGGGTCTGATTGTGTTGCTGTTCTGGGGCTCTGTGGGGTCTGTTTGTGTTTGTGAACAGAGCCCCAGGACCAGCGTGCTTAGGGGACTCTTCTCCGGGTTCATTTCTCTGTAGGTGATGGCTTTGTTATGGAAGGTTTGGGAATCGCTTCCTTTTAGGTGTTTGTAGAATTTAACGGCTCTTTTCTGGATTTGGATAATTATCGGGTATCGGCCTGCATGCATTATGTTGTGTTTTATGTTGTACATGGAGGATATTTTTCCATAATTCTGCATGCAGAGTCTCAATTTGGTGTTTTTGCCTTATTTGTGAATTCTTGGTTGGAAAGCGGACCTCAGACCTCTCAACCATAAAGGACAATAGGTTCTATAACTCATTCAAGTATTTTTTGCCAAATCCTATTTTATGTTCCTTTTGATGGTATAGAAGGCCCGTCATGCCTTGTCTCTCAGATCGTTCACAACTTAGTGGAAGTTAACTGTGGTGCTGATGTTTAGGCCAGGGTATGTATAGTTTCCTGTCTGCTCTAGGGAAACGGGGTCTAGATGGGATTTGTATTCGTGGTACTGGACCTTTATTGGAACACCATTATTGAGATTTATGTAAATAGTCCGGTGGCCATTCGATTAACTGTTCAGCAGTCTTGTGGCTTGGGGGTAGAAGCTGTTGAGGAGCCTTTTGGTCCTAGACTCTGCACCAGTACCACTTGGCGTGCGGTAGCAGAGAAAACAGTCTAAGACTTGGGTGACTGGAGTCTCTGACAATTTTATGGGTTTTCTTCTGACACCGCCTATTATATAGGTCCTGGACTGCAGGAAGCTTGTCCCCAGTGATGTACTGGGCCGTATGCACTACCCTCTGTAGTGTCTTATGGTCAGATGCTGAGCAGTTGCCATACCAGGCGGTGATGCAACCGGTCAGGATGCTCTCGATGGTGCAACAAACGAGCTCCGACGAGCGTCAGAGCTGGTGTAGAAGGATTCAATCATAATCCTGTATTGACGCTTTGCTTGTTTAATGGTTTGTCGGCATAGCGGGATTTCTTATAGGCATCCGGATTAGTGTCCCGCTTCTTGAAAGCGGCAGCTCTAGCCTTTAGCTCGATGCGGATGTTGCCTGTAATCCATGGCTTCTGGTTGGAGTACGTACGTACGTACGATCACTGTGGGGACGACGTTGTCGATGCACTTATTGATGAAGCTGATGACTGAGGTGGTATACTCCTCAATGTCATTGGATGAATCCCGGGAACATATTCCAGTCTGTGCTAGTAAAACCGTCCTCAGAAGGCAGCTCGAACTGCGCCCTCTTTTCCTCTGTCTTTTCTTCACGCAAATGATGGGGAACTGTGCCTGTTCCCAGGAGAGCAGTATATCTTTTTCGTCTGACTCGTTATTGAAGGAAAAAGATTTTTCCAGTTCGTGGTAAGAAAATCCCAGTTCTGATTATGCAACATTATGTACAAAATAAGTAAAAAAATAAGTTACAAACAATGCAAAAAATGAACTAAATAGCACAATTGGTTACGGGTATGTAAAACGTCAGCCATCCTCTTCAGCGTCATCTTAACGTCTTGACATCTTAACGTCTTAACATCTTGACATCTTAACGTCTTAACATCTTGACATCTTGACGTCTTAACATCTTGACATCTTAACATCTTGACGTCTTAACATCTTGACATCTTAACATCTTGACATCTTGACGTCTTAACATCTTGACATCTTAACATCTTAACATCTTGACGTCTTAACATCTTGACGTCTTGACATCTTGACATCTTGACATCTTAACGTCTTGACATCTTGACGTCTTAACATCTTGACATCTTGACATCTTGACATCTTAACGTCTTGACATCTTGACGTCTTAACGTCTTGACATCTTGACATCTTAACGTCTTAACATCTTGACATCTTAACGTCTTAACATCTTGACATCTTGACATCTTAACATCTTGACATCTTGACATCTTGACGTCTTGACATCTTGACATCTTAACGTCTTAACATCTTGACATCTTAACGTCTTAACATCTTGACATCTTGACATCTTAACGTCTTAACATCTTGACATCTTAACGTCTTAACATCTTGACGTCTTAACATCTTAACATCTTGACATCTTAACGTCTTAACATTTTGACATTTTGACATTTGCTCAGTACATTGTTTTCACTGAGGAAATGTACGAGTCTGCTGTTAATGATAATGCAGAGGATTTTCCCAAGGTTGCTGTTGATGCATATCCCACGGTAGTTATTGGGGTCAAATTTGTCTCCACTTCTGTGGATCAGGATGATCAGTCCTTGGTTCCAAATATTGGGGGAAGATGCCAGAGCTACGGATGATGTTAAAGAGTATAAGTATAGCCAATTGTAATTTTGGGTCTGTATATTTGATCATTTCATTGAGGATACCATCAACCCCACAGGCCTTTTTGGGTTGGAGGGTTTGTATTTTGTCCTGTAGTTCATTCAGGGTAATTGGAGAATCCAGTGGGTCTTTAATAGTTGATTCTAAGATTTGTATTTGATCATGTATATGTTATTGCTGTTTGATCTTTGTCATAGAGCCAAAAAGATTGGAGAAGTGGTTTATCCAGACATCTCCGTTTTGGATAGATAACTCTTTGTGTTGTTTGTTTCGAGTTTTCCCAGAAGTGGTTAGAGTCTATGGATTCTTTAAATACATTGAGCTGATTTCTGACGTGCTGTTCCTTCTTTTTCCCATTGGGTATTTCTGTATTATTTTAGTGATTCATTGTAGTGAAGGCGTAGACTCAGGTTTTCTGGGTCTCTATGTTTTTGTTTGGATACGTTTCTCAATTTCTTTCTTCGGTTTTTGCATTCTTCATCAAACCATTTGTCATTGTTTTTAGATTTGATGGGGAAGCTGAGAGGTCAAATAGACTGTTTAGATTTTCTACTGCCAAGTTTACACCTTCACTAGGATGACAATATCTGTATTTCCAATGTATTTGATGAAGTCTGGGTTCCTGCTCTTTAGGCCAAAGGCAGATGACCTCAGACCTTGCATATTCCGGGATGAGATAGTAAAAAGCTTTGTGTTCCAAAGTGTCCAGTGTTGTTTTTGTGTGGTTTCGGCTCGGACCATCACAGTAGGTGTGAGCAGAGCATGTTGAGCATCTGATAAATACCTCTTAGGTGGCAGGATGGGGGAGTGTCCTGCTCTCTGTCTCACCTCTTCATTCAGTGCCGCGTGTACCTCTTTAACTTGTTAGGGTTAGAGGTTCCACTCGACAACATCCTCTGTAAAGGCAGAGCGCGAAATGAAAAAATATTTTTTGAAATATTTAATTTTCATACATTCACAAGTGCAATACACCAAATTAAAGCTTGACTTCTTGTTAATCTGCCCGTCGTGTCCGATTTCAAAAAGGCTTTACAGCGAAAGCACACCATACGATTATGTTAGGTCAGAGCCTAGTTACAAAAACACATACAGCCATTTTCCAGCCAAAAAGCAGAAAAAGAGAGAACATTTTTTTATTTTTTTTATTTTACCTTTATTTAACCAGGCAAGTCAGTTAAGAACAAATTCTTATTTTCAATGACGGCCTGGGAACAGTGGGTTAACTGCCTGTTCAGGGGCAGAACGACAGATTTGTACCTTGTCAGCTCGGGGGTTTGAACTCGCAACCTTCCGGTTACTAGTCCAACGCTCTAACCACTAGGCTACGCTGCCGCCCCATGAACATGAATCACTAACCTTTGATGATCTTCATCAGATGGCACTCATAGGACTTCCTGTTACACAATACATCTATGTTTTGTTCGATAAAGTTCATATTTATATCCAAAAATCTCAGTTTACATTGGCGCGTTATGGTCAGTAATGTTGTGCCTCGAAAACATCCAGCGAATTTTCAGAGAGCCACATCAATTTACAGAAATACTCATCATAAACTTTGATAAAAGATACAAGTATTATGCACAGAATTATAGATATACTTCTCCTTAATGCAACCACTGTGTGTCACGGCTGTTGAAAGGAGAGGACCAAGGTGCAGGGTGGTGAGCGTACATTTTCTTTTATTTAATCAAAATAACACCAAACCAAACAATAAACACTACAAAAACAAACCGTGAAGCTCAAAGGCTATGTTCCCTAAACAAAGTCAACTTCCCACAAGGAAAGGAGGGAAAAAAGGACTGCCTAAGTATGGTCAGAGACAACGATAGACAGCTGTCCCTGATTGAGAACCATACCAGGCCAAAACATAGAAACACCAAATCATAGAAAACGAAACGTAGAATGCCCACCCCAAATCGCACCCTAACCAAACCAAATAGAGACATTAAAAGGCTCTATCTACGGTCAGGGTGTGACACTGTGTCAGATATCAAAAAAGCTTTACGGAAAAAGCAAACTATACAATAATCTGAGTATGGCGATCAGACACAAAAACAAGCCATACAGATACCCGCCATGTTGTTGGAGTCAGAAAAAGTAGAAATACATTATAAATTATTTACTTACCACTTCAACCTGTCTGTACTTCTGGTTCTCTCTCTCTCTCTCCTCTCTCTCACTCTCTCTCTCTCTCCTTCTCTCTCGCATCTCTTCCCTCTCTCTCGTCTCTCTCTCTCTGTCTCTCGTCTGTCTGTCTGTCTGTCTGTCTGTCTGTCTGTCTCTCTGTCCTCTCTCTCTGTCTGTCTGTCCTGTCTGTCTGTCTCTCTGTCCTCTCTCTCTCTCTCTCTGTCTGTCTGTCTGTCTGTCTCTCTCTCTCTGTCTGCTCTTCTCTCTCTCTCTCTCTGTCTGTCTGTCTGTCTGTCTCTCTCTTGTCTGTCTGTCTCTCTCTGTCCTCTCTGTTCCTCTCTCTCTGTCCTCTCTCTCTCTGTCTCTCTTCTCTGTCTCTCGTCTCGTCTGCTCCTCTGTCGTCATGTCTGTCTCTCTCTCTCTGTCTCTCTC